>NC_064286.1:15968078-16268078 GCF_019186545.1 Solanum stenotomum | reverse complement strand
AGAGATAGACTTCAGTATAGATTTTTTTCCTGATACTCATCCTATCTCTATTTCACCATATAGAATGGCTCCTACTGAGTTGAAATAACTTCTTGATAAAGGCTTCATTCGACTAAGTGTCTCGCCTTGGGACGCTCCAGTCTTATTTGTGAGGAAGAAAGATGGTTCACTTAGGATGTGTATTGATTACAACCAATTGAAAAAGGTTACCATAAAGAAGAAGTATCTCCTTCTGAGAATTAATGATCTATTTGATCAACTTTAGGGTGCCACTTGTTTTTCTAAGATAGACCTTAAATCCAGCTATCATCAGTTGAGAGTAAGAAAATGTGACATCCCTAAGACATCATTCAGGACCCGTTATGGTCATTATGAGATTCTTGTCATGCCTTTTGGTTTGACTAATGCTCCTGCAATATTCATGGATCTTCTGAACAAAGTGTTTAAGCCTTTTCTTGATATGTTTGTTATCGTATTCATTAATGACATTCTAATTTAATCGAGGAATGAGGAAGATCATGCTAGTCATCTCAAGGTAGTTCTCCAAACTCTAAAAGATAAGGAGTTGTATGCCAAATTCTCTAAGTGTGAGTTATGGCTTGAATCTGTGGCATTCTTTGGCCACATTGTTTCTGGTGATGGGATTCGGGTTGACACTCAAAAGATTGAGGTAGTGTAGAATTGGACTAGACCCACATCTCCAATTGATATTTGCACTTTCTTGGGATTGGCTGGCTATTATAGGAGGTTTTTCGATGGGTTTTATTCTATTTCATCCCCATTGACTAAGTTGACTCAGAAAACAACAAAGTTTCAATGGTCTAAAGCTTATGAGAAGAGCTTTTATGAATTGAAAACTAGGTTGACTACTGCCCCAGTGTTGAACTTACCATAAGGTACATAAGGATTTGTTGTGTATTGTGATGCGTCCAGGATTGGACTGGATTGAATATTGATGCAAAATGGCAAACTCATAGCTTATGCCTCCAGATAGCTTAAGATCCACAAGAAAAATTACCTAACCCATGATCTAGGAATGGCTGCTGTAGTGTTTACCTTGAAAATATGGCGTCATTACCTCTGTAGTGTTCATGTTGATGTGTTCACTGATCATAAGAGTCTTCAGTATATATTCAGTCAGAAAGAGCTTAATCTTAGACAAAGAAGGTGGTTGGAGTTACTCAAGGATTATGAAATGAGTATTCTCTATCACCCAAGTAAGGCTAATGTTGTTGATGATGCTTCAAGAAGATTCTCTATGGAAAGTACTTCCCAGCCAATAAAGAGTTAGCAAAGGATGTGCACAGACTTGCACGATTGGGAGTCTGGTTGTTGGATTCCAATAAAGGTGGAGTGGTCGTGATGAATAGGGCTGAATCATCACTGGTGTCTTAAGTGAAGGAGAAACAAGACCAAGACCATGTTTTGCTTGAATTGAAGGAAAATGTTCATAAGCAGAAAGTGATGACTTTTGAACAAGGGGGAGATGGTGTATTGAGGTATCAAGGAACATTGTGTCTACCAAAGGTGGATGAGCTTCAAGAGAGGATCATGGAAGAAGCTTATAACTCTAGATACTCTATGCATCTGGGTTCCACAAAGATGTATCGTGACTTGAGAGAAGTCTATTGGTGGAGTAGTATGAAGAGTGTCACGACCGAGGGGTACCCCTAGATCTAACAAGGCGTACAAGACCCCGAGAGGCCTCATACAAGCCCCTTATCATATCACAACATAAGATAATAGAAATGAGCCAAAATTTAACAGATTTTTCATAACATCAAAGTTTCATAAAATGAAGAGGAAGTCTATTACACTTGTCTCAAACCATCTAAAACATGAATATATTTGGGACGCAGCCTATACAATAGTTCTAACACAAAATATAATACATAAGGACATGGTGGTCTAGCCCTCGAATGCTATGAGGACTCACCAACACTTTTTTTCTTGCTCTACTATGAGCTTAGCCACGAGGATGGAAGTCAATATTGCCTGACCCTACATTTGATAAGAATGTAGGCAAAAGTATAAGCTAGTACAAACATGTACTAAATATGATGGCTAGCATAAATCATCAAAATATAAGCATAACAAAGGCATTAGTGAACATAGGACATACACCATAATCATAAGAGACAATAACACCATAATCATAGGCATAATCAATGCATCTAGATCAACTTAATATAAGATAAACACTTCATAAGTAACCTCAAAGCATGCTTGTGCAATGCATGGATAAGACCCCATAAATCTCACCCATACTAAGCATACCATCTTAGGCCCTTATTCGTATTCACCACCTTTGATGCAATCCAACATCATCTTTAAATACTTTGAACAGTATGAGATACTTCTTTAAGCATATCTTAATTAATCATTTATCTTGTTACCCTTGAACACTATGTGGTGCTTCTTTACATATGTCTTAGTTCATTACTCATGTTTTTATTCTTGAACACTATGTGATGCTTTCTTAAGCATATCTTAGTTCATAATTGTATTTTAACACTATGAGATACTTCCTTAAGCATGTCTTTCGTTCATTTATTACATTGAACACTTTGAGATACTTCTTCAAACATGTCTTAGTTCATTAAACTTTAAACACTTTGAGATACTTGTTCAAACATGTATTAATTCATTAATAATTTTGTTGTAGTTGGGATATAGCCTTAATCGACATGAGACCATGTGAGCTATCACATGATCCCCTCCGATGTTACCCACACCGAAAAGAGTTGGTCTACTTGCCTAAGGTAGAATCAATTTAATAGCTTAGTTCGATCCACTAGCTAACCATCATATGGGGTATGTAGTTATGGGATACGAAGATTGCTACTAGAAACCCGGAATTCACTTGGTGAAGGCTTCCATCTCATGAGACATACTTTGGGAAACCCGGACTCTACTAGGTGAGAGTTCCCATTTTGAAAGCCCGGCCTCAACTAGGTGCTAGGCATAAATCCCATAAGATAGCTATTAAGTCTTACTTTACTCATGTCTCATGGAAAGATGTCCTTGACAATCAATCCAAGTTAATTCATTAGAATAGCTCTTTAGACCATGCGTGAGCAACTATGAACATCCATGATCAATTTTACTCTTAGATTCAATTAGGTGAGAAAAGCCTTTTGACCTTAGAACCTTCATTATGTGAGAAAACCTTTCACATTAAGTTCATTATGAGTTCATGAGAATAACCTTTTGATCAGCCCGCAAGAACAACCTAATCATTAACACTTCACTCTCAAGTGTTGTCAAAGCATTTACATAGATTCTATAAGGACATGCATACATTCATAATATAGATCATGTGAGTAAACCTTCCACAACATTACCATATACAAATCAACATTTATCAAATAGCTTCGCTCTCAAAGCCTTACTAGTCTTAGCTCATCTGTTAGCTTTACTCTAAGCCCTACTAGTCATAATTCAACACATAAGCTTTATTCTAAAAGCCGTAATAATAATCATTCATCATCCATGCCTTAGCCTAAAGACAATTCTAATCATAATAGCCTACAATTCATAACTCATCATATATACTTGATTTCGTTCAATTCACATCTATGTGCTTCAATCCTAAGCAATCTAATCATACTTCATAATTTTACCTCCAATCTCTATCTCTACTAATCATGATTCATCATTCATACATTAACCTCAATAAATTCCTGTATATATATGCTTAACTACCAAGAGATCTACAATATACTTCATTAATTGTAAAGATTACATCTAAATCCTCAATATCCCCTTTCATGGCATAAAACCCAATTACATCAATTTTTCCTTTCTAGACATGGTTTGGCATGTAAACATGTATTTTCATCTTAAAAACATGATATAATACTAATTCAATCATAAATGATCATTATCCACTCAATTGGATCAACAAACAACAATACCCACAATATTGGAAGAAACCCTAACTAGAATTGGGGATTCATCTTCACAATTGGGGAAAACACGGGGGATCAATGGATGGAAAGGTCCCATGGATGAATAAGCCATAATACCTTGATTACAAAGCCTACCAAGCTTGAAATAATGGAGACTTGACTTGACCTATCTTGACCCTCTTCTTCTTCTTCTTCTTCACTTTCTAGAGAGGGAATATTTGAGAGGATGAAAACTAGGGATTCTTTTGGGGTTTTGGAATTAATGGCTTAATTGGGGAGGTTAAAGGGTTAAAATAGCTTATATAGGTGTAAAAAGTCTAAAAAAAAGACCTCATTTAATACAAACCTAATTTGGAATTTCCCAAAATAGCCTTCTTTAGGCAGCCTAGTGCCAGGCACTACGACCACCTTCACGAACCGTCAAGGGTTCCACGGCTTGTCATGGTGCCCATGGTTCCTTAAGAAGTAGCTAATCCACCATGCCATGGCCTCCGAAAGTTCAAGGCATGACCACGAGCCTTCCCACGGGCCGTGTTCTTCACCACTGGCTGTGAAATAGCTTGTTGTGATGAGCCAACTTTAGGCTGCCCTTAGGGAGCTACTGCCCAAGCTCAACGGACCACTTCATGAGCCATGGTCTTCACCACTGGCTGTGGTGGTGGTCGTGAAGATGAGGCAATGCCCGACAACTTGGGGTAGCCTTGGCCCTTGGCTTGGGCCTATCCCCTTTCCCCTTGGCTCTTGCCCTCTAGTCTTGACTTGATGCACTCTAACTTAGGCCTAGTTGGCCTACTAAACTATGGGGTGTTACATTATCTCCTCCTTGGGAACATTCGTTCTCGAATGACATTCTAGGAATCTCTTAAAGGAAACGACTCTTAACTAGCAGCCCATCATGCATGCAACATCATAACAATGCCCAAAACTAAGGAGGAAGCATCACTTTAAACTAAGCATACTCAATGCATCTCAAGGAAAGTAGGAACTATTCCTAGCAACCAATATGCATGAAGTCTCAAATTTCTCATCTTTTATGGAGGAACTTCCTTCTCCAAGCTCAACGCATGCTAAACACTATCTCATGGAGGCAATATGCAATTTACTCTCAAATAGCATAACTAAAGCATGTTTAAGATTTCATCTCATGAAGCATATAGACAACTCATCAATGTATTACAACACGAGGAAATCAAGCATGCAAACTCATTTTCTTTCCAAGCACAAGTATTCATGGACATGCATAACATAAGGAACTCATGGGAATACCTAAAACACACATGACTTCACACAAGGAACAAATCATGAAGAACTCTTCATCTCAAGCTAAAGGAGGAATATAAGGAAAAAAGATGAGGATATCGGGACATCTTAATGGCCTCGGCCTCCCAAATAGCACCCTTAACTAAGAGATCACTCCTTAACATTTTCATGGAAGCAACTTTCTTGTTCTTCTATTTCTTAACTTGCTGGTCTAAGATCTCATAAGGGCTTTACAACACGGGGGCTAAACTTTCCAAAACCCAAATCTTGAACATTAAGAATACTCAACGACCTTACTATCTAGGCACACCATCTCCCACTTGGGAGTAAGCCAATACAGACTTTCTAAGCTCCATTTCTTTCAACTCTAAGGTTGGATCAAGTTATCACAAAGCTTTCACATCCTTCACACAAGATGATTCTCGACCATAGTGTATTACACTTCTATTCTTTTAGAGGAGTCTACTAACTAAGCATCTCAAGGTATTATCTAAACACCATATTCATCAATTATTTTCAAGCCGCGGGGGCATTAGTCAAACCAAACGACATCACCAAACACTCACAATAACAATATTAGGTTCTAAAAGCCGTTATCGAGAAATCATCATGCTTCACCTTTAATTAATGGTAACCCGACCTAAGGTCAACCTTAAAAAAGAAACTAGCTTCTTAGAGTTGTCAACACTTAAAATCTATCTCTCTCACCCTATCTAGGTGATAAAGGCAACCCTTAGAAATCATCCTTCTAGCTTTCATATAAGACACTTATTGACCTCTAGGCATGTAATTTGCCCCTTCCACTCTAGGATAGGCTCATTCGGGAACTAAAATCCGATTACACGTGTTGTACCATGAATAGAAACATAACCATAATGCAACCAATCCATCCCAAAGATGTCATCTAAATCTAGCATATCAAGTCATATCTAGTCAAATAGCCATAATTTACAGCACAACCAACATTTTCTCCCTCGTTCCTTGTAGCATGAGCCCTTCGAGTAGTCATATCCTGAAGACCATTGGATAAAGAGTAGGAGAGAGACCTTATAGAGTTAAAATCCATGGCACGACTTAGATTAATGAAAAAGTGAAGTTTCCTAAGCATCTAGTAGCCTCTCATTCATAAATGTGGCCCGTTTCACACTTACGAATAAAACTATACTAGACGTGGTTTTGAAACATCCGAGAGTCATTCTAAACCTTGTGCTCTGATTACCAAGTTTGTCATGACCCAGGGGTACCCCCTATATGTAACAAGGCGTACAAGACACCAAGAGGCCTCATACAAGCCCCGTAGCATATCACAACATAAGATAATAGAAATGAGTGGAAGTTTAAAACATTTTTCATAACATCAAAGTTTCATAAAACGAAGTAGAAGTCTATTAGACTTGTCTCAAACAATCTAAAACATGAATATCTTTGGGACACAATCCAAACAATAGTTCTAACATAAAATAAAGACATAAAGACATGGTTGTCAATCCCTCGAATGCTATCAAAACTCACCAAAACATATTTCTTACTCTACTATGAACCTAGCCACGAGGATGGAAGTCACTATCGCCAGACCCTACATTTGATAAGAATGTAGGCAAAAGTATAAGTTAGTACAAACATGTACTAAATATGATGGGTAGCACAAATCATCAGCATATAAGCATAACAAAGGCATTAGTCAACATAAGACATACACCATAATCATTAGAGACAATAACAACATAATTATAGGCATAATCAATGCATCTAGATCAACTTAATATAAGAGAAACACTTCATAAGTAACCTCAAAGCATAGTTGTGCAATGCATGGATAAGACCCCATAAATCTCACCCATACTAAGGATACCATCTTAGGCCCTCATTCATAGTCATCACCTTTGATGCAATCCAACATCATTTTTAAAGACTTTGAACACTACAAGATACTTCTTTAAGAATATCTTTATTAATCATTTATCTTGTTACCCTTGAACATTATAAGGTGCTTCTTTAAGAATGTGTTAGTTCATTACTCATCTTGTTATTGTTGAACACTATGAGATTCTTCCTTAAGGATATCTTAGTTCATAATTGTATTTGAACTCTATGAGATACTTCCTTAAGCATGTCTTTAGATCATTTATTACATTGAACACTTCGAGATACTTCATCAAGCATGTCTTAGTTCATTATATTTTGAAAACTTCGAGATACTTCTTCAAGCATGTCTTAGTTCATTAATAATCTTCTTGTAGTTTGGATATAGCCTTAACTGACATGAGACCATGTGAGATATCACAGGATCCCCTCCGATGTTACCCACACCAAAAAGGGTTGGTCTACTTACCCAAGGTAGAACTGATTAGTTAGCTTAGTTGGATACACTAGCTAACCATACCACGTGGCATGTAGTTATGGGATACATATATTGCTACTATAAACCGGGACTCCACTTGGTGTAGGCTTCCATGTCATGAGACATACTTTGGGAAACCCGGACTCTACTAGGTGAGAGTTCCCATTTTGGAAGCTCGAACTCAACTAGGTGTGAGCCTCCATCTCATTTAAATATCCACTCAATTCTAGGCATAAATCCCACAAGATAGCGATTAAGTCTTTACCTTACTCATGTCTCATGGAAAGATCTCCCTGACAATCAATCCAAGTTAATTCATTAGAATAGCTCTTTAGACCATGCGTGGGCAACTATCACCATCCATGATCAATTTTACTCTTAGATTCAATTAGGTGAGAAAACCCTTTAGACCTTAGAACCTTCATTATGTGAGAAAACTGAAACTACCCCAAAAATGCCCGAAAATGTGCTTCGGAAACACCTATAATTGTAATTTCCATATATCTCAAAATCCGTGCATGATTTCGGAAATTCGACTTCATATTCTTTTTCAGGGGGTAAAATTGAGTGGGAAATGGGTCTAACCCGAATTTTAGAGCAACCGTATCAAAATTCAAAAATCGCAAAAAATGCGATTTTCAGGGTCAACTTTAAAGGGGCATATCTCTTAGCACACAAGGAACTAGAAGAACCACTACCTATTAAATTAAAGCCCTTCGAGTTATCTTTCCAATGCAATTGGTTTCACCTCATTTCGAGTTAGGATGAAGGAGTTATGACTATTTTTGTAAAACCTGGCGAAGCAGATTTGCAAATTCCAGTGAGCTACGTTACTGTAGCGGCTGGGACGTTTTTCTTTTATAAAAAAGAGGATTGTCCCATACTTAGTTATATTTCTTTTAGCTTCAAAACACTCAAAAACACTCACTAATTCCTCTCCAAAATTCCACCAAGATCTTCAACCAAATTCAAACATCTCAAGTTCTAATTCCGGATTCAAGACTCAATCTCAAACATCAATTCTCCATTCCAATCTTCATCAAGGATTCTCCAAAGTTGAGGTATGTGGGTTAACTGTGGAAACCTTCCTTTCCACAAGTCCAACCATTTATCCTCTATTTTACTTCAAGTTTATGGGTCCTTATGATCATTTATGAACTCTTGAATTATGGATTTACTACTACACATTCTATTATGGTTTATTTTTGCATATTATCATGAAATGGAATTATTATGTGATGTTTATGGTTTTCATACTTCCATGATCAAATTATGAAGGTTGATATATATATGTATGTTGTTGGTGGACTGATTTATATGTATTTCGGAATTGGTTGGACTTAGTACTCTTGAAAGACATGATTTTATCTACATGAACAATAGCCCACCATGTGTTTGATAAAATGCCATTTATAGAATTCATAGGAAATGGAAGGTCCAATGTACATCCTATGAGTCGGATGATTATATAATTATTGAAATGATGATGAAAGGGATACATGTATATGATTTTCTCAATATAGTGTTGTGAGTCGACCAAGCCTAGTACGGGGGGTAGTAGGCCCGTATAACCGTATCGAGGGGTTGGTACCTTGGTTGCCTAGTACGGGGGGTAGTAGGCCCGTATAACCATATCGAGGGGTTTGTACCTTGGTCCCTAGCTCGGGGGGTGGTAGGCCCGGGTAACCACATTGAGGGGTTTGTACCTCTTTCGCCTCTCCAAGGGGGTGGTAGGCCTTGGAAATACTATATTGATGGTCACTCACCACACATGTACTACGTCCCACTAAATATGATTTTTATGTAAGCATCATTATACATATCATTTCTCTAATGTGCTATCTATCGGGTATGATTATGCATTTTTCCTATGATGTCCATCTATTGTAGCATTGCATTGCATCCCATATACTTAGTACATTCAAACGTACTAATGCATACTCTATGCCTACATGATGTCACCATGTAGGGACCGGAGCACCGCTTGACCATCCTCCTCCGCGTGGCTAATACGATTTCCTATCAAGGTTATTGGTGAGTCCTCCATTCCGGGGACGTTGCTCATGATCTTTTGCTATGTATAAGACTTTTCTTTTTAGTTATGTTTTGACTATGAGGGTGAGCCCGGTAGTTTGTCTTGGCCCCCGCTAAGTACTCATGTTTAGAGGTGGTGTTGGACAAGTTGTGTATTATGCTTGAGCTTGACTCATCTATGGTATTTATGTACCATTTCTTCTTTTTTTCTCTTGCTCCCTTAGTCCCGATTTCCCCCTTTGATTATGCTTATTGCTTATGGTCATTTTAATTGCTTCCGCGACCAAGGATGTGTAATGATACGCTATGAGGCTTGTTTGGGGTTCCTTCGGGTTCCCCATTCGCCGGTCACGTCTAGGCCCTAGGCTTGGGTCGTGACAAACTTGGTATCAGAGCACTAGGTTGATAGATCCTCGGAGTCCAACACACCGCGTTGATTAGAGTCCGATTCATGGTTGTGTTGTGCACCACAACTATGAGTAGGAGGCTATGAGACGTTTTAGGAAATGTTTCCCTTCTCCTTGCTCTAAGTCGTGCTATAGAGTTGAATCAAGTTCTTCCCTAACGGTTGCTCTTTGCTATGCTAGATCATGCCTAATACAAGAGGAAGACGAGCCTGCGCACCCGAGGAACAACCGACCAATGGGGATCTTCGGGGTGCCCTTACTTTATTTGCTCAAGCTATGGCTAATCAAACCAACCACGGGGCCCAAGCTCCTCAGGCTCCTACCCCGGTATCTCGGGTGAGAGACTTCGTGCGGATGAATCCCCCGGAATTCTATGGGTCTAAGTTAGATGAAGACCCTTAAGAGTTCATTGATAAAGTCCACAAGATATTATCTATCATGGGCATGAGGTCAGAAGATAAGGCGTAGTTGGCGGCCTACCAACTAAAAGGGGTGGCCCTAATATGGTACAACCAATGGAAGGAAGAGAAAGGGGCAAACTATGTGGCGCCTTGGAAAGAGTTCAAAACGGCTTTCCTTAATCGATTCTTTCCTCTTGAACTTAGGAAAGCCAAATTGGTGGAGTTCATGAATTTAAAACAAGGGTCTATGAGTGTGAGGGAGTATGCCCTCAAGTTTAACCAACATTCAAGATATGCTCCACACTTGGTTGCCGACTCACGATCTAGAATGAACAAATTCGTGATGGGTGTGTCCGACCTAGTGAGTGAAGAATGCCGATCCGCAATGTTGATTAGTGACATGGACTTGTCCCGCTTGATGGTTTATGCCGAACAAATGGAGGAAGAGAAGTTGAGGAAGAGGAGGGGTCATGAGGCCAAGAGGGCCCGTTTTGAGGGCAAGTTCCAAAGTCGAAGGGGAGGCCGGTTTCATCAAGGCCAAGGGTCTTCTCATGCGCCCCATAAGGGGTTTGCCAATGATGTTCCAAGGGCCCAAGGTGTTGGTGGTATAGGTCCTTTTGATGTATGTCCGAAGTGTGGTAAGGGCCATGGTGGCCCGTGCTTGAGAAATACCGGTGCTTGCTATAGTTGTGGGGAAATGGGGCACAAGGCAATGGATTGTCCTCGAAATCGCAACAAGGGTAAGGAGGTCCGTCCACAAGGTGCCAATGCGGTTCCTTTGGGGAGAGGGGGCCGACAAGATGGTGCCCCAAGGCACAATCGATTTTATGCTTTGCATGGGAGGCAAGGGGTCGATGAAGTCCCCGATGTCGTTACCGGTATGTTGAAAATCTTTGACTTTGATGTATATGCATTAATTGATCCGGGTGCCTCTCTTTCTTTTGTCACCCCCTTTGTTGCCAAAAAGTTTCATGTTGAGCCCGAATTGTTGCGTGAGTCATATAAGGTGTCTACTCCTATTGGTGCATATATTGTTGCTAGGAAGGTCTATAGAAATTGTCCTATTTGCATCTTGCATAAAATATTGCCTTGTGATCTTGTTGAGTTGAACATGGTCGATTTTGATGTTGTTCTTGGGATGGATTGGTTGCATGCATACTATGCTTCCATTGATTGTAGAACCCGTAGAGTCAAGTTTCAATTCCCAAGTGAACCCATTCTTGAGTGGGAAAGCCAAAATGTGGTAGTCAAGGGTAGGTTCATCTCTTGCATTAAAGCCCGTAAGTTGATCTCTAAGGGGTGTCTCTATCACCTTGTGAGGGTTAAGGATGTGGAGTCCAAAACCCTTCCTATAGAGTCGGTTCCGATCGTAAATGAATTCCTTGATGTCTTTCCTAATGACCTTCCCGGTGTTCCTCCCGAAAGGGAAATAGATTTTGGCATAGACCTCCTCCCCGATACTCAACCCATTTCTATTCCCCCTTACCGTATGGCCCCGGCGGAGTTAAAGGAGTTGAAGGAACAATTGAAGGACTTGTTGGAGAAGGGTTTTATTAGGCCTAGCCAATCACCATGGGGTGCACCGGTGTTGTTTGTGAAGAAGAAAGATGGGTCCCTTAGGATGTGTATTGATTACCGGCAACTCAATAGGGTCACCGTCAAGAATAAATATCCTCTTCCTAGGATTGATGACTTGTTCGACCAATTGCAAGGGGCTAGCCACTTCTCTAAGATTGATCTTCGGTCCGGGTATCATCAAGTGAAGGTGAGGGAGTGTGACATTCCCAAGACAGCCTTCCGGACTAGGTATGGGCATTATGAATTTGTGGTCATGTCCTTTGGGTTGACCAATGCACCGGCTATCTTCATGGACCTAATGAATAGGGTCTTTAAACCCTACCTTGATTCCTTTGTTGTGGTCTTCATTGATGATATTTTAATCTATTCGCATAGCGAGGAAGAACATATGGGTCACTTGAGGGTTGTGTTGCAAAGATTGAGAGAGGAGAAGTTGTATGCCAAGTATGAAAAGTGTGAATTTTGGTTGAGGGAGGTTGCCTTCCTAGGTCATGTGGTGTCGGGGGATGGTATTAAGGTAGACCCTAAGAAGACCGATGTGATTAGAAATTGGCCTAGGCCATTGACCCCGTCGGATATTAGGAGCTTCTTGGGCTTAGCGGGTTACTACCGGAGATTTGTGAATGGGTTTTCTTCTATTGCTTCTCCCATGACTAAGTTGACACAAAAGAAGGCTAAGTTTGAGTGGACCGACGAGTGCGAAAGGAGTTTTCAAACCTTGAAAGATAAACTTGTGTCCGCTCCTATATTGTCACTACCGGATGGGCTTGAGGGATTTGTTGTGTATTGTGATGCTTCTAGAGTTGGCTTGGGTTGTGTCCTAATGCAAAATGGTAAGGTGATAGCCTATGCTTCTAGACAACTCAAAGTGCATGAAAAGAACTATCCTACGCATGATCTTGAATTAGCCGCGGTGGTGTTTGCTTTAAAGATTTGGCGTCATTACTTGTATGGGGTACATGTTGATGTGTTCACCGATCATAAGAGCCTCCAATATGTCTTCACCCAAAAAGATCTCAACTTGAGACAAAGAAGGTGGCTAGAATTTCTTAAAGATTATGATATGAGTGTGCATTATCATCCCGGTAAAGCTAATGTGGTGGCGGATGCTTTGAGTAGGGTGTCTATGGGTAGCCTAGCTCATGTTGATATTGGTGATAGGGAAATGGCTAGGGAGGTGCATCGGTTGGCTAGGTTGGGGGTTAGGTTGGAAGAGGTTGGTAATGGTGGTGTGGTCGTTGTTGATGGTGCTAGGTCTTCCTTGGTTGATGAGGTGATAGCAAAACAAGATCTTGACTCTTCCTTGTTAGAATTGAAGGCCTTGGTGAAAGAGGGCAAGGTGGAAGTTTTCTCCCAAGGGGGAGATGGTGCCCTTAGGTACCAAGGTAGGTTGTGTGTGCCTTGTGTTGATGGTTTGAGGGAGAAAATTCTTGAGGAGGCTCATAATTCTTCCTACTCCATTCACCCCGGTTCCACCAAAATGTATAGAGATTTGAGGGATGTGTATTGGTGGGGAGGCATGAAGAAGGACATTGCCAAATTCGTCTCCGGTTGTCATAGTTGTCAACAAGTCAAGGCCGAACATCAAAGGCCGGGTGGTCTAACCCAAGACATAGAGATTCCTACTTGGAAGTGGGAAGAAATTAATATGGATTTTGTAGTTGGTTTACCCAAGACTAGAAAAGGTTTTGATTCTATTTGGGTGGTGGTTGATAGGATGACAAAATCGGCTCATTTTCTACCGGTAAAGACAACATATGGGGCGGAAGATTATGCAAGGTTATATATTCATGACTTGGTAAGGTTGCATGGGATTCCTCTATCCATCATATCGGACCGTGGTACTCAATTTACTTCACACTTTTGGAAGTCCTTTCAAAGGGGTCTAGGTACGAGAGTTAAGCTTACTACGGCCTTTCACCCGCAAACGGATGGACAAGCCGAAAGGACTATCCAAACACTTGAGGATATGCTTAGGGCTTGTGTATTGGAGCTTAAGGGTAGTTGGGATGATCATCTTCCATTGATTGAGTTTGCCTATAACAATAGCTATCATTCTAGCATCGGTATGGCTCCTTTTGAGGCTCTCTATGGGAGGCGTTGTAGATCACCGGTTGGGTGGTTTGAGGTTGGTGAGGTGGCCTTGTTAGGACCAGATCTAGTTATGGAGGCTCTTGAGAAGGTTAGGATGATTAGAGAAAGGTTGAAGACGGCCCAAAGTCGCCAAAAGTCCTATGCCGATGTGAGGAGAAGGGCTCTTGAATTCCAAGTTGGTGATTGGGTCTATTTGAAGGTGTCACCCATGAAGGGTGTGGTTCGTTTTGGTAAGAAGGGCAAGTTGAGCCCAAGATACGTGGGTCCTTATAAGGTGATGAGGAGAATTGGCAAGGTAGCTTATGAGTTGGAATTGCCTAGCGAAATGAATTTGGTTCATCCGGTATTTCATGTGTCTATGTTGAGGAAGTGTGTGGGTGATCCGAATGCCATTGTGTCTCTTGATGTTGTGGGTGTTGTTGAAGATAATTTGACCTATGAAGAGGTTCCGGTCCAGATTTTAGATAGACAAGTGAAGAGGTTGAGAAACAAAGATGTGGCTTCCGTTAAAGTCCTTTGGAGAAATCAACAAGTTGAAAGTGCTACTTGGGAGGCCGAAGCGGACATGCAAAGGCGATATCCTTATCTTTTCCAATCCACTCAAGCCTAAGGTATTAATTTAAGCCCTTTATAAAATCTCAGGTCTTAAGTTCAGCCCCCATGTCATTGCATACATTCATGTTTAAATTGACAAGTTCATTGTGGTTTTACAACTATGTTGAGGTTTTTGAAATAAGATGTAAGTGCATTGTTGCATCCTTATGTGGGCTGATATTGCCATGTTTGTGTCCCTCATGTACGTTTCTTTAACATTCGGGGACGAATGTTCCCAAGGGGGAGATATTGAAACGACCCCAAAAATGCCCGAAAATGTGCTTCGGAAACACCTATAATTGTAATTTCCATATATCTCAAAATCCGTGCATGATTTCGGAAATTCGACTTCATATTCTTATTCAGGGGGTAAAATTGAGTGGGAAATGGGTCTAACCCGAATTTTAGAGCAACCGTATCAAAATTCGAAAATCGCAAAAAATGCGATTTTCAGGGTCAACTTTAAAGGGGCATATCTCTTAGCACACAAGGAACTGGAAGGGCCACTACCTATTAAATTAAAGCCCTTCGAGTTATCTTTCCAATGCAATTGGTTTCACCTCATTTCGAGTTAGGATGAAGGAGTTATGACCATTTTCGTAAAACCTGTCGGAGCAGATTTGCAAATTCCAGTGAGCTACGTTACTGTAGCGGCTGGGACGTTTTTCTTTTATAAAAAAGAGGATTGTCCCATACTTAGTTATATTTCTTTCTAGCTTCAAAACACTCAAAAACACTCACTAATCCCTCTCCAAAATTCCACCAAGATCTTCAACCAAATTCAAACATCTCAAGTTCTAATTCCGGATTCAAGACTCAATCTCAAGCATCAATTCTCCATTCCAATCTTCATCAAGGATTCTCCAAAGTTGAGGTATGTGGGTTGATTGTGGAAACCTTCCTTTCCACAAGTCCAACCATTTATCCTCTATTTTACTTCAAGTTTATGGGTCCTTATGATCATTTATGAACTCTTGAATTATGGAATTACTACTACACATTCTATTATGGTCTATTTTTGCATATTATCATGAAATGGAATTATTATGTGATGTTTATGGTTTTCATGCTTCCATGATCAAATTATGAAGGTTGATATATATATGTATGTTGTTGGTGGGCTGATTTATATGTATTTCGGAATTGGTTGGACTTAGTACTCTTGAAAGACATGATTTTATCTACATGAACAATAGCCCACCATGTGTTTGATAAAATGTCATTTATAGAATTCATAGGAAATGGAAGGTCCAATGTACATCCTATGAGTCGGATGATTATATAATTATTGAAATGATGATGAAAGGGATACATGTATATGATTTTCTCAATATAGTGTTGTGAGTCGACCAAGCCTAGTACGGGGGGTAGTAGGCCCGTATAACCGTATCGAGGGGTTGGTACCTTGGTTGCCTAGTACGGGGGGTAGTAGGCCCGTATAACCACATCGAGGGGTTTGTACCTTGGTCCCTAGCTCGGGGGGTGGTAGGCCCGGGTAACCACATTGAGGGGTTTGTACCTCTTTCGCCTCTCCAAGGGGGTGGTAGGCCTTGGAAATACTATATTGATGGTCACTCACCACACATGTACTACGTCCCACTAAATATGATTTTTATGTAAGCATCATTATACATATCATTTCTCTAATGTGCTATCTATCGGGTATGATTATGCATTTTTCCTATGATGTCCATCTATTGTAGCATTGCATTGCATCCCACATACTTAGTACATTCAAACGTACTAACGCATACTCTATGCCTACATGATGTCACCATGTAGGGACCGGAGCACCGCTTGACCATCCTCCTCCGCGTGGCTAATACGATTTCCTATCAAGGTTATTGGTGAGTCCTCCATTCCGGGGACGTTGCTCATGATCTTTTGCTATGTATAAGACTTTTCTTTTTAGTTATGTTTTGACTATGAGGGTGAGCCCGGTAGTTTGTCTTGGCCCCCGCTAAGTACTCATGTTTAGAGGTGGTGTTGGACAAGTTGTGTATTATGCTTGAGCTTGACTCATCTATGGTATTTATGTACCATTTTTTTTTTTTTTCTCTTGCTCCCTTAGTCCCGATTTCCCCCTTTGATTATGCTTATTGCTTATGGTCATTTTAATTGCTTCCGCGACCAAGGATGTGTAATGATACGCTATGAGGCTTGTTTGGGGTTCCTTCGGGTTCCCCATTCGCCGGTCACGTCTAGGCCCTAGGCTTGGGGCGTGACAAAAACCCTTTTGACCTTAGAACCTTCATTATGTGAGAAAACCTTTCACATTAAGTTCATTATGAGTTCATGAGAATAACCTTTCGATCATCCCGCAAGAACAACCTAATCATTAACACTTCACTCTCAAGTGTTGTCAAAGCATTTACATAGATTCTATAAGGACATGCATACATTCATAATATAGATCATGTGAGTAAACCTTCCACAACATTACCATATACAAATCAACATTTATCAAATATCTTCCCTCTCAAAGCCTTACTAGTCTTAACTTATAATGTTATCTTTACTCTCATGCCCTACTAGTCATAATTCAACATATAAGATTTATTCTAAAAGATCTAACAATAGTCTTTCATTATCCATGCCTTAGCCTCAAGACAATTCTGATCATCATAGCCTAGTGGTCATAACTCATCATATATTCTTGATTTCATTCAATTCACATCTATGTGCTTCAATCCTAAGCAATCAAATCACACTTCATCATTTTACACCCAATATCTATCTCTACTAATCATGATTCATCATGCATACATTAACCTCAATCAATTCATGGCTATATTCTTAACTATCATGAGATCTACAATATACTCCATCAATTCTAGAAGATTAGATCTAAATCCTCAATTTCCCCTTTCATGGCATAAAACCCAATTACATCAACTTTACCTTTCTAGACATGAGTTAGGCATGTAAACATGTAATTTCATCTTAAAAAATTATATACTACTAATTAAATCATAAATGATCATTATCCACTCAATTAGATCAACAAAAAATGATACCCACAATATTGGAAGAAACCCTAACTAAAATTGGGGATTCATTTTCACAATTGGGGAAAACATCGGGGATCCATGGATGAAAAGGTTCCATGGATGAATAAGCCATCATACCTTGATTACAAAGCCTACCAAGCTTGAAACAATGGAGACTTTCCTTGACCTAGCTTTACCCTCTTCTTCTTCTTCTTCACTTTCTAGAGAGAGAATATTTAAGAGGTTGAAGACTTGGGATTCTTTTGGAGTTTTGGAAATAATGGCTTAATTGGGGAGGTTAATGGGATAAAATAGCTTATATAGGTGTACAAAGTCTAACAAAATGACCTTATTTAATACCAAACCAATATGGAATTTCAAAAATAGCCTTCATTAGGCGGCCTATTTCCAGGCACTACGACCACCTTCACGAACCGCCAACGGTTCCACAGCCTATCATGGTGCCAGTGGTCCCTTGACTAGTAGCTAAGCTAGCATGCCATGGCCTCCAAAAGTTAAAGGCATGCCCACGAGCTTTCCTACGGGCCGTGGTCTTCACCATTAGCCGTGAAGTGGCTCGTGATAATGAGCCAAGATTAGTCAGCCCTTAGGGAGCTACTGCCCAAGCTCCACGGACCACTCCACCAGCTGTGGTCCTTACCACTAGCCGTTGTGGTGGTCATGAAGATGAGGCACTGCTTGGCAACTTGGGGCAGCCTTGGCCCTTGGCTTGGGCCTAGCCCCTCTTGCCTTGGCTCTTACCCTTTAGTCTTTACTTGATGCACTCTAACTTAGCCCTAGTTTTCCTACTGAAATACGGGGTGTTACAAAGAGGTGCATTGCAAAGTTCGTTGCTAAGTTCCTGAATTGCCAACAAGTAAAGGTTGAGAACCAGAGGCCTAATGGTGTGGATCAAAACATAAATCTTCTAGAATGGAAGTGGGAGATGATCAATATGGATTTCATTACTGGTTTGCCGCGGTCTTGGAGGCAACATGATTCAATTTGGGTGATTGTAGATCGAATGACTAAATTAGCCCATTTCTTGTCGGTAAGGACTACCTATTCAACAGAAGATTATGCCAGATTATATATTCAAGAGATAGTATGAATTCATAGAGTTCTAGTGTCTATAATTTCATATAGAGGGGTGCGATTCACCGCACAGTTTTGGAAGCCTTTCCAGAAAGGTTTTGGTTCCAAGGTAAATTTGAGTATTGTTTTTCATCTTCAGACTGATGGTCAAGTAGAGCGTACCATTTAGACTTTAGAGGATATGTTGAGGGCTTATTTGATTGACTTAAAAGGCAATTAGGATGATCATTTACCTCTCATTGAGTTTGCTTACAATAATAGCTATCACTCTAGTATCCATATTGCTCCCTATGAGTCTTTTTATGGGAGAAGATGCAGATCTCCTATTCAATGGTTTGAGGTTGGTGAAGCTGGGTTGATAGGACCAGACTTGGTTCATCAAGCTATGGAGAAGGTGAAAATTATTCGAGAAAGGTTAAAAACAACGCATAGTCTTTAGAAATCCTATACATATGTTAGGAGAAGAGACTTAGATTTTGAGGTGGATGATTGGTTTTACTTGAAGGTTTCGCCCATGAAGGGTGTTATGAGATTTGGTAAGAAGGGGAAGCTCAGTCCCCAGTATATTGGTCCTTACCAGAGAATTGGCAATATAGCTTATGAGTTGGAGCTACCGCTAGAGTTAGCAGCAGTCCATCCGGTATTCAACATTTGAATGTTGAAGAAGTGTATGGATGATCCTTCACTTATTATACTGACTGAAAATATTGGTATTAAGGACAAACTATCTTAGGAGGAGATACCCGTTGAAATACTTGATCATTAGGTTCGTAAGTTGAGAACCAATGACATAGAATTAGTCAACGTCTTATGGAGGAATCAGTTTGTTGAGGAAGATACTTGGGAGGCAGAGGAGGATATAAAGAAGAGATACCAACATCTCTTTTCTTCGGGAGAAATTCCAGAAAAGGTAATTATTTTTGTAAAACACTATTTTAATTGATATGCTATGTTGTGTTAAATTGCATGTTGGGTGTTTGAGCTGGGTGTTAGATGCTGCCACCCTTAGTTCTAATTAGAGTGATCTCATTCGAGGACGAATGTTTCTAAGGGGGAGATATTATAACACATTGGTCTTAGAAAGGGCTAGTTTGAGAAAGACTTAAATTGGAAAGAGCTATTTTGAAATTTGGGTAAGTTAGTCTTAAATTGTGAGTTTTGGGTCAACTTCAAACGACCATAACTTTTAGTACATTATTAGTTAGGTAACCCATAAGGTACCAAATAAAAGTTCTTTGAGTCCTCTTTCCAACACCTCCGAGTTTGCTAAATTTCAAGTTCGGATGAGGGCGATATGCCAGTTTGAGTTCAGCATGTCTGATTAAGGAAAGTTCATCTGAATTGATGAGGGGTATTTGGTCTTTTCCTTACCCCACTAGCCTAACTCGTTTTTAGTAATATTTTATGGGTCTAAACTGACTTAGATCAGTTTTAAAATTTCCTAAATACGCTTCGGGTTTTTTAGAGAAGTCCAGAGGAGAAAGAAAGGAGAATTTCAAGCGTTCATTCATGGTTCTTGCGATCTTCGAGGAATTTTGCCAAGGATTTGATCCTACCGAGGTATGTAAGCTTTCATAATGATGGGTTCGTTTATCCTCACACCAATCATGAGTTTCTTGAGTGTAATGACCCGGAAGTTCATTTTTGGTAATTTTGAATATTTGCCTAATATAGTTAATGGGTTAAGCCTATAATTTATCTAATACCCCTTTTACCACTAGGCCCATATAAATTGATTTAAGTTAGTGGAATTTAACTTTGTAATTAGATCACAATTTGGGAAAAGAAAAATAGAATAGGCAAAAGTTAACCTACGGAGCCACCCCTAGAACGACTGCACTCGAGGTAAATTCTCAGTCCTTAATTGTTTAATAGAAAGTAAATTAGATTCAATTAGGATGTTGAATGTTTACTGGAGAATTCATATTGCTACATAATAAATTAAGAATTAAATGGTTCTTGGTAAAAGTAATTGTGTTACTGTGTCACTTTGGTGGGTTGTAAATTGGTGGGGACAAAATTTTCTAAGGGTCAATGATGGTAATCATTACATACTGTAACATTATAAGTAGAAACCTTTAGGTGAAGAATTTATGTATTGGCTTCATGTGATTCTCACCACTGGTTCGCAAAATTGGTAATTCTTATTTTATTATCATCATATAATTTAAGTTTGATAGATGGAAATAGGTAATTAAATATTGGGTTACCAAATTATATGAAAATCATTCGAATTATGATATTGGAAAAATTGGGATTTAACCTTAGACTTGAAACTTGGAAAATATGATAGTTGGAATGTAATTAGAATCAAGATTTACCAACTTAATTATAAATTTGGGTGAGCTTTTGAGTCTAGGCTAAACCTATAGTAATATGGGTGTTGTTTATTTCGAAATCTTATTGTGAATATGTACTTGAATAGATTGGATTAATTTGGAAGCTCAACGAAAAGGGAAGGCTTAAGTCCCGGAGTGATTCTTCGATTATTTGAGGCAAATGGATTTCTAAACCCTTGTTAAGTGTATGGAATTCGTGTATTTCCTTGTAATATGTGTTTGGGGGTAATGGGACTTGGTGATGGGTTAACTTGTCCACATTGATTAATTCTAATGATGAAAAAGGTGTAATAAAAGGCAATGTGATTAATTGTTTGTGTGTGATGTGTTGAGAATTGTTTGTGATGGGCATTGGTATGAGTACCAGTGTTATAAAGGGAAAGTTTATTACTATAAAATGGGGATTTTAATCCGAGAATGCCAAAGCATATGGACATTAGCTGATATATTATTGACTTGATTTATTATGTGTGATTG
This sequence comes from Solanum stenotomum, assembly GCF_019186545.1. NCBI lineage: Eukaryota > Viridiplantae > Streptophyta > Magnoliopsida > Solanales > Solanaceae > Solanum > Solanum stenotomum. Next base: position 16,246,557 of record NC_064286.1, on the reverse strand, counting down.
TGTTCTTTATTGAACCCATATACGGGTTGTAGCTGAAATGCATCATCCCTTTTATTGAAATCATATTGTGCACATGCATTGACATGCGATTGATAATAAGTTGGGCATGTGGAGATCGTCCGTGTTGGGATGGTGAGATGTTAAAATTATAATTTGGGCACGTGGAGATCGTCTGTGCAAAATTTATTTGATTTATGATAGTGCATTGAGATCGTCCGCACAGGCACGTGGAGATCATCCGTGTCGGTATATGGACTTCGCGAGTCCCTCATGGGTCATGAACTCTCGATGTATTTTCGAGGAGTATCATGTATATACGGTTGAGAGAGTACTTGGTATTCTGAGGCATATCATTTCATGATGTCATATTGCATTGCATCCCATGACATTCTTCATTCTTGATCATTATGTGTTTTATTGGTGGTTGGAAAGTACTTGATATTTGAACTTGATCTTGTGTGTTGCTGATATTTGTGAGCGCCTTTTTTCGGAAGTTGTGATTGATGAATATTGAGTTTGTTTTTGAGGATATGTAATTTGTTAAAGTGATTGTTGTTGAGCTGGGTGCTATGTAAACTATGAACTGTTAAGTTGGGCTGGTTTTATGCAGGTTGTAGCTGTGGAGGTTCGGTTGGGGTGTAAGGAGTACCCAGACCTTTGTGATATTTTCTCTTCTCCTTGTCTGAGGATTCTTATGGAGGTTTGTGAGGTAGCTGCTTGTCATTTCAGCGGACCTTCTTACTCCTATTTATGATCTTGTTCTATTCTAGAAACAATGTCATTCGAGACTAGTGCTTTTCTTTTGAATTAATTATAATACATAGAGGCTTGCACATGTGACAACCAAATTTTGGGGTATTTTTGAGTTGATTATAAAAAATTCCGCATTTTATTGTAATGGTTGAGTTTTAGGCTAACTTGTCTTGGTGGGATAAGACGAGTGCCATCACGTCCATTTCTGGGTCGTGAAATTGAGTTAATCCATGATAATCTGTGTATTGAAGTACTTGATGAGTTTCTTGAAGTTTTGTTTCATAAATTATGTAATATTGGGATTTGATGAGTTCTTGAGATGAATGTTATGAGTTTGAGGGTTTTTCTGAGTCAATTTTAGTTTACTAAGGTTGGGTATTCGAATCTAAGAGAGTTAAGGAGAGATCAGTCGATTCTAGGCAATTTAGGGCTATAAATCGAGAAGAAAAATTCATCGAAAGGTTCTGGGGAAGGAATAGTGCAACGTGCCACTGATGTGCAAGAGTGGCTGGTGCGCCGAGCCTGCAGTGCCCTAGAAATGGTGCTTTGTAGTTTAGGGGCTGGCACCCCGTGCAACTCAGTGCGTCAGGGCAGTCTGCCCCCGCTCCTTTTTCGTTGCTTGTTTCGTCTATGTTTTTTTAAAACGTTTCCTTGCTCTCTTCCTGATTATAACTATCCAAACTAAACCTAATCATTCAGAAATCCATTTATCCAAGTCATAACTCTTGAATTGATAATTCAAATTCAAAATAGAGTTAAGAGTAAAGTTTGAAGGAGCTCTTCTGAGTCATTTTGAGAAGTCTTTTGAAAACTTTTAAAACTTGAGTATGAAGATGAGGAGAGTTGAGTTTCATTACTCAAAATGAATATATGGGAACTAAGTATTCCCAAGAGTAAATATTTTTACATTTAAAATGAGGAGGAAACCTTGCTTTACAAATGAGTTCATGAGGAGTTTTTAGTATAATCCTTTTTAAGAGAATCTTTTGAGTAATAATCTCAAAGTTTGAGGATGAGGAAATGTTTTTAAAAATATGAGCATAAGTTATATTATTGAGAGTAGTATTGACTACCGATATGGGGACGAGTTCAGACAACTCAAAGTCCTCATAAACCATGTATGCCAACATGGGTAAAGGATCATACCTTTTAGATGATTCTTTATTGCTTTTTAAGCATAGCTTAGTGAATCCACTTAGTTAAGGATGTCTTATACTCCGACAAGGTATAAGACAGTTCTGGCTGCGTGGGCAAGACGATGCATCATCACATAGTGATGGTTGTCGGTTAGAGAATCATCCAAATAAGAGTAAAGACTTATTTTTTGTATTCTTAAATAAATTGAGTTATTATCTACTATTTTAACATCTTTCTTTATAATGCATCTTTATTGTTGCTTTTATATTGAACTGAGTTGAGTATTTCTGAGTTTGAGTATCTTTGAGTATTCTTAAGTTGAGGTGAGTATGGTTTCTTTCTATCAGTTCAAGCATGCAAGTTGTGTTCACTGTTCCCCTTACATGCTCGTACATTCTATGTGCTGACACCATTTTGCATGTATCTTTTATGAAGTAGATACAGGTAACCAGGGTCATCAGCCGGCGCTCCAGTGATCCAATCGAGCTCCAGATTTGCTTGGTGAACCTCCTTTCTTCCGAAGGATTCCCATCTACTTTTTAGTTTGGTTTTGTTAGGATGTGATGAGTCTTGTCCGGAAGTCCATCAGAGTTATTAGAGGCTTCATAGACAATAGAGTTTTGGGAAGTTTGTTTCATGTTAATTTTTTATTGTTCTAGACTTGAGTTGCCACTTTTGGCCAGTTGAATGTTTTTAAACACTTTGAGTTATTCATATTGAGACTTTTAGTTCATTTATTGTTGAGTAAGTCTTTCGCTAGAGTTGAGCCAGGCCAAGGGTTCGCTTGGGGCCAACAATGGTTCTCGAGTGCTAGCTACGTCCATGGTGTAGGCTCGGGGCGTGACAAACTTACACCCCAAAAGCTAGCTCAAAGTGAGAAGGATTGCCCAAGCCTTATAATGAGTCCATCCATCTCATTAACCACCAAAGTGGGACTTTTGTCATTTTTTTAACACCCCACCTCCCGCCCTGTGCTTAGCATTTGGTGCGTGGACAATTTTTTATTTTTAGGGGTCCAACATTGGGTGAGATGGACCGTACACTGATACCATATGAAATTAAGTCTTAGGCTGTCATGACCCAGGGGTACACCCTAGACGTAATATGGAATATAAAACCCCGAGAGGCCTCATATAAGTCACTTAGCATTCATAGTCAAGATAATAGAATATTGGTAAAATTTAAAATATTTTCAATAAAATAAAAGTCTTTATAAAACGAAGCGAAAATCTGATGCACTTGTCTCAAAATCATCTAATACAATAGAATCTTGGGACACATCCTATACAACATTGTTCAAAACTAATAATAGAAATAACATAAGAAAAGTAGTGGCCACATCCTCAAATTCTACGAGGTCTCACCAATCTTCAACCTTGCCTCTACTATAGATCCTAGCCACGGGGATGAGAGTTGGAATTGTCGGACCCTACATTTAGATAAGAAATGTAGGCAAGATTATGCGTTAGTGCAAACATGTACTAAATATGAGAACTTGCATAAATATCAACATAAACATAAGAGTTAGACAATAAAAGTCATAAACATAATCAATGCACATAATAGATCCTATCAACATAAGAGGAATACTCCTTAAAGTAACCTCAAAGCATACTTAGCCAAAACATGGGAAATCCTCCACTAGTCTTACTCATCATAGTAGTCAACCTTAGGCCACCATCCAAGCTCATCACCTATCATAACATGATTAGCTTATCTTTTATAGACATGGGGAATCACCTCATTGCCTTACTAAAAAGGCTCAAGGGTAGTCGTCTCTTGCCTTACATATTTGGTCATGGGTATTCATCTCCATGTCAATCTTATAGAATCATAGGTATTCGCCTCTATGCCCAACATCATATGACACAGGTTTTTGCCTGCACATCATTCTATTTAAGATACGGGTATTAGCCTCCACATCTTTCTATAAGGAATCATGGGTATTCGTCTCCATTTACAACATTAGGGAAAAAGGGTAGCCGCCTCTTAATCTCCTCTAAGGAATATGGGGAATCGCCTCATTTTCTTCTCATCTAGAGGTCATGGGTGATCTCCTCTTGCCTCATCTATTTCTTAGCATTTTAGTCTATATTCATTATAGGTGAGCAACCCTTTCAACCTAGAATCATTCAACGTGAGAAAGTATTTCACATTCATGCATAAGCAATTCATGTGGGAACTATCCCTTCCACAACAATTACATCAATTTATAAAATAAGTTTTACTCTCCAAGCCCTACATCTCATAATCATCATACATGCTTCACTCTCAAAGCAATACAACTTATAATCATCATGTATGCTTCACTCTCAAAGCAATTATAATAATAAATCATCACGTAGGCTTCAATCTGAAAGTACTTATTGTATCTCATCAATCCTAGAAGAATACATCAAACCCACAAATTCTCCTTTCATGGCATAAAACCCATTTACATCAATTTCATCTTTCTAGACATGGGTTAGGCATGGGTACATGTAAATTCATCCTAAAAATATATATAATCCTATCAATTCATGCATAAACAATCATAACCCAATCATTTGTATCAACATTCAACACGACCCACAACATAAGAAGAAAACCCTAACCCAAATTGGGGAATTTCTACTTTTTAATTGGGGAATCTTGGGGACTCCATGGAAGAAAGGATTCTACGGATGAAAACCATCATACATTTCTAACAAAGCCCACAAATTATTGAGGAATGGAGACTTGACCTTGATCCTAGTTTGGACTCTTTCTTTTTCTTCTTCAAGTTCTAGAGAGAAATAATTGGAGGGGAAGAATTGGGTTTCTTTTGGTGCATTTGAGAGAATGAATTGAGTGAACTAATTTGGGGTTAAAATAATTTATATAAGGGTCTTAGATATAGGCGAAACGACATAGTATCATTATAAAATAATTAGGAAAAGACCCAACTACCCCTAAAAATAGCTGTCGATAGCTGACCCACGGACCTTGATTGACGGTCTGTCCTACTGGTCTATTGTTCGTGGTCAGACACTCTAATTTGGGGTCATGGTCCTTCGACCATGGACCTTGGACCACAGACCGTGGTCTGACGATGGTCTATTGGTCAGGCCGTGGTTCCAAGACCTCAGGAAACTTTTGGGTGCCCAGTCCACGGACCACACCTATGGTCCGTGGTTCTACACATGGGTCGTGGTGTTACCGAAAGCCGTGGTTGCCCCCGTGGCTGACACCTGCAACTTTTGAAACTTTGCTATGTTGCCCTCTTTCGAATTCAGGGTGTTACATTATCTCTCCCTTGGGATAATTCGTCCTTGAATGAAATTCTAGACACCTCATTAAGTAAAGACTCAATACTAGCAGCCCATCATGCATGCAATCTCATCTAAATGCACACAACAAAGGAGGAACTTAGTATCCAAGCTTAACATACTCAATGCACCTTAAGGAAAGTAGGAACTAGACCTAGCAACCCAATAGGCATGAAAATTCAAAATTACTCATATTCAAGGTAGAACTACCATCTCCAAGCTAAAAGCATGCTCAACACATTCTCATGGAGCCTATATGCAATTCATTCTCAAAAAGCATAGCTAAAGCCTGTTCAACAATTCATCTCATGAAGTCTATAGGCACTTATACTCAATGCACAACAATATGAGGAAACCAATCATATAAACTCATTTTCTTTAAAAACACAAGTTTTTCATGAACATGCATAAAATAAGGAAATAATGGGAATCTAACACACATGACACCAAAACAAAGAGTACCATGAGGAACTCATTACCTCTAGCTGGAGTAGGATTAGAAGGAAAAAGATAAGTATATCGGGACATTGTATCGGCCTCGTCCTTCCAAGTAGCACCCTCAACTAAATGATTCCTCTACAATACTTTCACGGAAGTAACTTCTTTATTTTTCAGCTTCTTAACTTGCCGGTCTAGAATCTCAATCGGGACCTCCTCATAAGAATGATTCTCATCAACTCCCAATCCTTCTAAGGGAACTATCGAGTCAGATATCCAACACACTTTTTCAACATAGAGACATGCAAAACCAGATGCACCGATGCCAACTCATTAGGCAAATCTAATTCATAAGCAACCTTGCCAACACCTCTCCAAATCTGATATGGGCCTACAAAATGGGGACTCAACTTCTCTTTCTTACCAAACTTCATTACACCCTTCTTGGGTGAGATTTCAAGTAAACCCAAATCATGAACATTAGGAACACACAATGACTTTGATATATAAGTACACCATCTCCCCCTTGGGAGAAAGCCTCAACGAACTTTCTAAGTACCAGTTCTTTTAGTTCTACTAAGGTCGAATCAAGACATTGCTTAGCTGTTACATCCATCACAAAAGATGATTCAGAACCATTTTAACCCATAGCACCACCTTTGGTAGGGTCTACGAACCTAACATATCAAGATATTATGTAAATACCCTATTCATCAAATCCATAAATGACGCGGGGGCATTAGGCAAACCAAACAACATTACCACAAACTCGTAATAACCATACCGGATTCTAAAAGTTGTGTGGGATATCTTCTTCTTTCACCATCAATTGGTGATAACTCAACCTAAGGTCAATCTTAGAAAATAACTAGTTTATTGGAGTTGGTCAACACTGAAATCTATTTCCCTCACCCTCACTAGGTGGTACAAGGAACCCTTAGAAATCATCTTCTTACCTTTAAGACAAGAGATAAACCAACCTTTCGGCATATACTTCCCCCTTCCACTCTAGGATAGGCTCATTCGGAAACTGAAACTTGACTACACGGGTTCTACAATAAATAAAAGCATAACAAGAGTGCAACCAAGCCATCCCAAGGATGACATCAAAATCTAGCATATCGAGCCCTACCAAGTCGACTAAAGTAACTCAATGGGATAAGGGGACGGGACATTTCCTATAGACCCTCTCAGCCATCACAGAATCACAATCAGGAGTAGAGAGAAAAAAAGATCTAACAACACATCAAATCTCATAGCCACATATGATGTCACAAAAAAAGAAAGTAGTACTGGGATCAAGTAAAGCATAAACATCTGATTGGAAGACTTTTCTATATACCGATAACCACATTGGGAGAGCTCTCTTGTTCACCTCGAGTCTGAAGAGCATAAAACCTATTTTTCCTGGGAGCACTAGTACCCAAACCACTTGGACTGGATGAAGGATAGAGTTGAGCCCTACGACGACTATCTCCTGCATTGTTAGTAACTGAAGGACAATGCCTTATCTTGTGGTCCATCTTACCACAACCAAAACAATCATTGGAACCCGCTAGACATTCACCCATATGCTTTCTTCCACACCTACCACAATCTGGCACTAAAAACCCACTAGTATCTCCTTTAGGCTTAGGGTTAGACACCCTTTCTTGGTTGAACTTAGGATCATTAGGGGAACCTTACCTGGAAAACCTTTGTCAAAACTAAGGACGACCATGTCCGTCGGACCTTGCATAAGAGAAGTTACCATTATCAGTTCTAGACCTCTTTGTCTCCCTAACCCTTTCCTTATGTTTTTCTTCTTCAGTCTGATAGGAATGAGTCATAAGACGCAATATCCATGTCATGGACAAGCATAGCCGTACGTCATTCTTTCACTACCAATTTAGACACTCCCAAAATGAACTTGCTCATCCTTGACCTAGAGTCGACAACTATAAATAGAGAATATTTTGACAATTCAGTGAACTTCAAAGCATATTCTTTCACACTCATGTTTCCTTGTCGCATATTAATAAACTCAATCACTTTTGCCTCTTTCATCTCAAGAGGAAAGAACCTATTAATAAAAGCGGACTTAAACAATTCACATTCCATGGGACCCACATCTACCGATCTTGCTTCCTTCCATTGGTTGATCCAAATTTGAGAAACACCTTCAAGTTGATAAGTGGCCAATTTCGCCTTTTCCACCGGAGTCACTCCCATAATAGTCAAGACCTTTTCAACCTCATCAATGAACTCTTGAGGATCTTCCTCAACCTTAGAACCATAGAATTCTGGAGGATTCATCCTTGTGAAGTCCATCACTCTAGATGCCGCTCTACCAACATTTGGGTTCACGGGGTTCGTAACTTCCCTATTGGCTTGGGCCATCACGTCTTGAGCAAACACTTGCAAAGTAGTCCTAAACTCCACTTTAGTCACTTGCTTGGCTGAAGGGTCAATTGGAGCTTGAGGAGCTTTTTGACCAATATTTTCTCCCTCGTTCCTTGTAGCATGAGTCCTTCGAGTAGTCATATCTTGAAGACCATCAGATAAGAATTAGGAGAGAGAGAGACGTTATAGAGTTAAGCTCTATCGCACGACTTAGAGTAACGAAGAAATGAAGTTTCCTGAACATCTTTTAGCCTCTCATTCATAAATGTGGCGCACTTCAAAATTCTGAACAAGACTCTATTAGATGTGGATTTGAGACTTCCTAGAACCATACTAAACCTTGTGCTCTAATACCAAGTTTGTCACGACCTATGGGTACAACCTAGACGTAACATGGCATACAAGACCCCGAGAGGCCTCATATAAGCCACTTAGCATCATAGTCAGCATAATAGAAAATCGATAAAATCTAAAACATTTTCAATACAATCAAAGTCTTTACAAAATGAAGCAAAAGTCTAGTACACTTGTCTCAAAACCATCTAATACAATAAAATCTTGGGACACAACCCATACAACACTATTCAAAACTAATAATGGAATAAACATAAAAAAATTAGTGGTCACATCCTCAAATTCTATGAGGACTCACAAATCTTCAACCTTGCCTTTATTATAGATCCCAGCCACAGGGATGAGAGTTGAAACCGCTGGACCCTATATTTGGATAAGAAATGTAGGCAAGAGTATGCGTTAGTACAAATGTGTACTAAATATGATACCTTACATAAACATCAACATAAACGTAAGAGTTAGACAATATAAGTCATAAGCATAATCAATGCACATAATAAGTCATATCAACATAAGAGGAATACTCCTTGAAGTAACCTCAAAGCATACTTAGCCAAAACATGGGAAATTGTCCACTAGTCTTACTCATCATAGTAGTCAACCTTAGTCCACCATCCAAGCTCATCACCTATCATAACATGTTTAGCTTATCTTTTATAGACACAGGGAATCACCTCCTTTACTTTCTAAAATGGCTCATGGGTAGTCGTCTTTTGCCTAACAAAAAGGCTAATGGGTAGTCGCCTATTGCCTTACATATATGGTCATTGGTATTCGCCTCCATGTCCATCTTATGTGATCATAAGTATTCACCTCCGTTCCCAACATCATATGACACATGTATTCTCCTTTACATCATTCTATATAAGATACGGGTATTCACCTCCATATCTTTCTATAAACAATCATGGGTATCTGCCTCCATGTCAACCATTAGGGAATAATATTAGCCTCCTCTTACTCTCTTCTAAGGAATATGGGGAATCAACTCATGTCCTTCTCATCTAGAGGTCATGGGTGATCACCTCTTGCCTTATCTATTTCTTAGCATTTTAGTCTAGATTCATTTTAGGTGAGCAATCCTTTCAACCTAGAATCATTCAATGTGAGAAAGCCTTTCACATTTATACATAAGCAATTCATGTGGGAACTATCCCTTCGACAATAATTACATCAATTCATAACATAATCTTTACTCTCAAAGCTTTACATCTCATAATTATCATACATACTTCACTCTCAAAAGAATATATGTCATAATCATCATATATACTTCACTCTTAAAGCAATTAAAATCATAAATCATCATATAGGCTATAATATCAAAGAACTTCTATTGTATCTCATCAATCCTAGAAGAATACATCTAATCCTTGAAATTCTCCTTTCGTTGCATAAAACCTATTTACATCAATTTCATCTTTCAAGTTATGAGTTAGGCATGGGTACATGTAAATTCATCCTAAAACATATAATCCTATAAATTCATGCATAAACAATCATAACCCAATCATTTGGATTTAACATTCCACAAGACCCACAACATTAGAAGAAAACCCTAACCCAAATTGGGGAATTTCTACTTTTCAATTTGGGAATCTTGGGGATTCCATGGAATAAAGGATTCCATGGATGAAAAGCCATCATACCTTGCTAAAAAAGCACAGAAGTGCTTGAGGAATTGAGACTTGACCTTGATCCTAGCTTGGACTCTCTCTTCTTCTTCTTCAAGTTCTAGAGAGAGAAATATTTGGAATGGAAGAACTTTGTGTTTCTTTTGGTGGATTTGATAGAATGAATTGAATGAACTAAGTTGTGGTTAAAATCATTTATATAGGGGTCTTAGACATAGGCAAAATGACGTAGTATTAATATAAAATAATTAAGAAAAGACCCTACTACCCCTAAAAATAATTGCCGACAGCTGACCCACGGACCTTGACCAACAGGCCGTGGTCTGACCGGCAGTTTGTCCTACCGGTCCGTCGTTCATGGTTAGAAACTCTAATTTTGTGTCATGGTCTAAAGATCTTGGACAACGGACCGTGGTCTGACCTACGGTCTGTTGGTCAAGTCGTTGTTCCAAGACCTCAAGAAGGTTTGGGGTGCCTAGTCCATAGACCACATCTACGATCCATGGTTCTACCAATGGACAATGGTTGGCCCCCATGGCGGGCACCCACCACTTCCAAAACATTTCTATGTTGCCTTCTTTCGAATCCAGGGTGTTACATAGGCCATAAGACCTAAATTCACAGTCTCCGGTGTTTAGTAGGTTCAATGATTTATAGTGAAATATAACCCCTATGATTATTGGACTATTTTCCCAGGTTCTATTACAAATAGTCTATCTATTTTTGAGTTAGATATAAAGTTTGTGTACACTATTTCAGTGATGATTTTGCAATTTTATAAAACATGGAGATTTTTGATGATAAACAACAAAACTAGGTTCATATAACTGAGCTCAAAATTCAAAAGTAAAAGGCAGGGAAAAGACCTCAGGCAATGATCTAAAAGGAAGAGTTTGTCTTAACAAGTTATTCGTTTCAAAAGAGGAAACATTACAGGAAAAAGAGTCTAGTGCAAATAAGGTGAAGTGGCATACACGTTTTAAAAGGAAAGGAATTAGTATTCAAGTAAAAAACTGATTTTTTATCTTATACAATTTGGGCACGCAAAAATCAGCATCTGTAAAAGGATAAGGTTAAAGCAAGAAGACTTTGGTTTTTTGCACATTCACAAATTGAAAGAGTTATTCTGAGCAACAGCCAAAAAGAATTCAAGAAGATACTCAACAATGAAGAAATAAGATCTCGGGTTAGAATTCTTTCAAGATAGTAGAAAGAGAGTTTGAGAGAAATGTGTTACAAGAAGCGAGTTTGACTACTAGGAGAGTTAGGAAGAGATTTATTACAAGAAGTGAGTTTGACTTCTTGGAGAGTTAGGGAGTGATCTGTTACAAGAAACGAGTTTGACTTCTTAGAGAGTTGAGAGTTAGTTCTTAGGTTGTGAAATTACAATTGTGATTGGAGTTTAAATAATAAAACTAGGTTTTCCCTTCCATGAGTGAGGAATGTTTTGAAGAGAAGTATTTGTTTAATTGCGTTAAGTTATTTCGTAGGGAAACATACAATAACATGGTTTTTGTATTAGGGGTAAGGTTTCTTCAATTGGTATCAGAGCATGTACTTTCATCAACAGACTTACATCTTGAAGAGAATCAATGGATGCACCACCAACCCCATATGAAAGAGCTTCACAAACAAGACCACCACCGTTCAGTGGAAAGTATTATGGATGGTGGAAAAATCGCATGATGGACCACCTCTTAGGAGAAAACCCAGATATTTGAGGAGTTGTACTTGATGAACCAACAATACCCATGAATACTCAAGCTGATGGAGTTACCAAGGTACCAAAACAAAAGGAAGGAATGGGGAGTATAAGACAAGCTAGCAATACAAAACAATGCCATGGCTAAGAAGATCATGATATGGACCTATAGGTCCATATGAGTACAATCAATTATCATCATGCCAAGATACCAAAGCAATATGGGAAACGCCGTAGATCGCTCACGAAGGAATTACTCATGTATTAAAGTTAAAAATTGATAATCTAAACAAGCAATATGAGTCGTATAGAATGAGAAAAGGTGAAACAAGACAAGACATATATACCAGATTTACTACCATCATCAATGAAGTTTACTCCTTGAGGAAATAATTCCAAATGGAAAGGCAGTCAAAAACTCTTAAGTATTCTTCCAGAATCATAGAAAAGTAAGGTTGAAGCTATCATTGAAGCAAGGGATCTGGATGTTCTAGCAACAGATGAACTCATTAAATATCTTATGACTTATGAACTTAAGAAGAATCAAGAAAATGAAATTGGAGGAAAGAGAAAAGAGAAGAACCTGGTTCTAAAAGCTACAACACCAAAAGATTTTGAGGATGAGACCATTGCACTAATGACCAAAAAGTTCTCAAGAATGTTAAAAAGGGGAAAAACATTTCAAAGGAGAGGTCCTCAAAAGGTGACTGGCAATTCAAGAGAACAAGTATGCCATAAGTGTGGAAGCCCAGATCACTTCATCAAGTTTTGTCCACTCTGGGCACTAGAACACCAAAGGAGAAACCCAGAGAAAGGCAAAGATGTCAAGAGTGACAAATACATTCCCACAAATAGACGAATGACCAATCAAGAAGTAGACATCTCAATGAAGAAAGAATTCGCCACAATGGGGAACTTGTCAGAAGAAGAATCTGAGGATGAAGAAATAGAAAATCAGTCACTACTTGCAATTGAGCAGACATAAACATATGATTTTCTTGAACTAGTGGCGTTTACTGAACCAGACGAAGAAAGAATAATCTGTTAATCACAAGAAATAATACAAACACTGATGGCTGGTTCAGATTTAAAAGAAGAAGAATAAGAAGAAGAAAAGCATGACCAGGTAAGCTTTCATCATATTAAAGAAAATCTTGACACTTACTCAAAAAGGGAACTAAAATCCCTATTGTGCACTCTCATAAATGCATATCAATCAGCCTGTTTCAAAGGAGAACTAATAATGGAAGACTATGTTTTCCTAAGAAAAAAAAATGAGAACTTAGAAAAACAAAATAATTGCCTTGAGAGTAAGTTAAAAGAATTAAGTAATAACTTACACTGCATGATCAAAAGAAATGAAGATCTCCAAAAGGAACTTTACATGACTAAAATGGAAGGAGAATATGAGATGGACCAAGTCCTCCATACTACTCATAGCCTCCAAAAGAGTCAATCCCCCACTAGACATGGAATAGATTTTGATAAAAATTCATCAAATCCAAACATATATTGCTTGTGTAATCATTGTGGATAAATAGGTCACAAAAGTGATGAATGTATCAAAAAACAAATAGCTCATAAATCAATTTGAACTTTCTTAAAAAAAAACAGAGAAAAATGGTCAAGAAACTAGTTACTATATCTAATGTTCTTCCAAGAATGTTGTTCATCCATTCTCTAACAAATAGGGACCCAAGTGGATCTGCGTACCGAAAATTAACCTGTGATTAATAACTGCAAGCATCATATGGAGGTAAGCCGAAGCAATGATACTTGGACAACACATGCTCCAGACACACGAGTGGTGATAAAAAAATTTTCCTCTCAATGAGGAACTTTAAATGAAGAAATGTAGCCTTTGGAAACAGGAAAAACGGAGAAATACAAGGAATTGGAAAGGTGAGTCCTAACTTCACTCAAGAAATAGACAATGTGTACTATATGAACGGACCGCAACATAATCTGCTGAGTGTATCTCAAATGTGTGACAGAGGGAACAATGTTCTCTTTACCACTAACGAATGTAGAGTAAAGAACTTAATCTCAAGAAACTGGTCCTCCTTGGAGGAAAATTAACCTGTGATTAATAACTGCAAGCATCAGATAGACCAAAGCCAAAGTAATGATACTTGGACAACACATGCTCCAGATACACGAGTGGTGATGAAAAAAATTTCCTCTCAATGAAGAACTTTAAAGGAAGAAATGTAGCCTCTGGAAACGGAAAAAATGGAGAAATACAAGGAATTGGAAAGGTGAGTCCTAACTTCACTCAAGAAATAGATAATGTGTACTATATGAATGGACCGCAACATAATCTGCTAAGTGTATCTCAAATGTGTGACATAGGGAACAACATTCTCTTTACCACTGACGAATGTAGAGTAATGAACTTAATCTCAGGAAACTGGTCCTCTTTGGAGAAAGGCATAAAAATGTGTACGAGAGTAACATTTTGAGCCCTCTAGAGAACTCAGTCACCTATCTTAGCGCCATCACATACAGTTCCCTTCTCTGGCACAAAAGAATGAGGCATATCAGTTTTTCTACAATCAACAAGCGAAAAAGCCTAATGGTGAACAAGTCCATTAGGCATGTGCTCAAGGGAAGCATGTAAAATCCTCTTTCAAACTAAAAATGATGGTAAGCACAACAAAACCTTTAGAGTTGCTCCACATGGATCTATGTGGACCAATGCCCGTACAAAGAAAAGGAGGAAAAAGTTATGTCTTTGTGATTGTAGACGACTACTCCAGATTCACATGGACTATATTTCTTGCAACAAAAGATGAGACATATGATATGTTTGAAATCTTTGTGAAACTAGTTGAGAAGAAATTTAATAGTGAAATTACCAGCATTTATTGAGATCATGGGTTGGAGTTTGAAAACTCTAAATTCCTAAATTTTTGTGCCGCAAATGGTGTGGATCACAACTTCTCGGCACTAAGAACACCAAAACAAAATGGTGTAGTTGAACAGAAGAATAGAACATTGGAAGCAACCTTCCAAAATCCTACTGGCTAAGGTTGTAAACACTTCATGTTATTTTATTAACATGTGTATAATCAAGTCAGTATTGAGTAAGACTCCCTGTGAATTCTTAAAGGGAAGAAATCCGAATTTGGCACATCTTCGGCTATTTGGGTGCACCTACTATGTACACAACAACGGGAAAGAAGACTTAGGAAAAATTGATGCCAAAAGTAATGGATGAGTGTTTCTTGGATGCTCATCACAAAGCAAGGCCTACAATGTATTCAACAAAGAGAAAAAATTGGGTAGAGAAAACCGTCCATGTAATCTTTGATGAAGGAAAAAGCTCAATCAAAAGGAATGTTGAAGATAACCAGGATGATATAGGCATGACAAATGAACATTAACATAGAGAAAACAAATCACATGATAATCTACCAGAAGAACAAGATGATAAGTTCACTCCAAACATTTGTGAAATGGAAGATACAACATATGTGAAAGATGGTTTGGAACCTGGTCCATCGACATCAGAAAGTACACTAACAAATCATCCAAATAACTAGAAACACCAAAGTTCTAATCCAATACAAAACATTCTCACTCTGTTGGATTCACGGATTCATACCAGATCAAAACAAATAAACATGTACGCCTTCTCAGCATACCTATCCCTGATTAAACCAAAAACTATCAAAGAAGCCCTTTTAGATCTGGAGTGGATTATTGCCATGCAGAAGGAATTTATTCAGTTTGAACAAAGCAAGGTCTGGAACCTGGTTCCTCGACTACATGATAGATCAGTAATATGAACTGGATAGGTATTCAGAAACAAGCTAGATAATCAAGGGCAAGTCACATGAAACAAACACGGGTTAGTAGTACAGGGATACAACAAAGAAGAAGGAATAGACTATGATGAAACGTTTTCCCCCGTAGAAAGAATGGAAGCAATTAGGATGCTAATAGCGTTTGTTGAACACATGGATATCAAAATTTATTAGATGGATGTCAAGAGTGTCTTTGTAAATGGTTTTCTTCAAGAAGAGGTATATGTCAAAGAACCTCTCGAGTTTGAAAGTTCAGATGATCATGAGTTCATGTACATTCTAGACAAAGCATTGTAAGGGCTAAAGCAAGCACCAGGAGTATGGTATGATTGCTTATCCAATTTTCTTTTCATGCACGGGTACTCAAGGGGGAAAATAGATAATACTCTATTTCTCTAGAAACAAGGTAAAGATCTACTCATAGTTTAGTTATATGAAGATGATATCATATTTGGGGGAACAAATGATGAACTTGGAGTTGAATTTGCACAACTAATGAGCAGTGAATTTGAGATGAGTATGACGAGAAAACTTAATTTTTTATTAGGTTTTCAAATTAAGCAATCTCCATCTGGTACGTCAATCCATCAGCAAAAGTACATTAAGGAGTTGCTAAACAAGTTTGAGATGAATGAAGCAAAGACAAACGATGCCCCATTTGGAACGAAAACCAAGCTTGATAAGGATAAAACTGGTTCTCCGGTGAATGAAACGAAGTATCGAGGAATGATTGGATCTCTTCAATATCTAATTCCCAGTAGACCTGACATTGTATTCAATGTTGGTCTATGTGTTAGGTTTCAATCTTGCCCCAAAGAGTCCCATCTAAAGGCTGTGAAAAGAATACTTTGATAACTCAAAGGTACGGTGAACCTGGTACTATGGTATCCAACATGAGACTCATTTGATCTGGTAGGATTTACAGACATAGACTATCCCGGATACGTAGTGGACATGAAGAGCACATCAGGTATGGCTCACTTCCTAGGACCATGTATTGTGTCCTGGGCAACAAGGAAACCAAATTTAGTTGCCCTATCAACAGCTGAAGTGGAATATGTTGTTGCCGCATCCTGTTGTGCCCAACTTTTATGGATAAAACAACAGCTAGAGGATTTTGGAATCAAAGTTGGCTACATACCCATCAGGTGTGACAATACTAGTACTATAAACATGGAAAACAACCCGGTCCAACATAAACAGATCAAACATATAGATGTCCAATACCATATTCTTCGAGACAATGTTGAAAAAGGCTTCATCATCATGACCTTTTGCAAAACTGAGGACCAAGTTGTTGATATCTTCTCTAAATCTCTTGGACAAAAACTGTTTTACTGAAATCTTCTAGCCTTAGGGCTGATGTTTGAAGACTAATACTTGTCTCTCTTTCTCTCATACATTCAATATCGTAAAGTCTTGCAAATTATAATTTCAACACTTGATCCTCATTAACTCATCTTGGTACCTTGTCTCATGTATATATCTAGAGTGGCACAACCCATCAACCAGGTCTCATGATATTACCCTTAGTTTCCTATAACTATGGTACAAAAATTCTCACTTGACAGGGACCAGGTTCTCATACTCTCAGGTATGCACTCCATCCTCCTTGTTATCTATATCTGCATCACACTCATATGTATGATGTTGTACCCATCTGAAGAAGAACATGGTTCACCCTTTGTATCTCCTTTTAAATAAATACCAAATTCCTACGTGAGAAATTTCTCAAAGCCCAAACTTAAAACATTCCCCTCTCACCTTTTTCCCAAGTGTCACCCTTACGTCCAAGCACCCAATCGTCAATCACACCTCCCATCACTGTCAGACCACCATCATTACATCCCTCCTCCCAAAATTTCCTCCCAATCGTCCTTCACTACCCTTACACCACAAAGTTCAACACCAAAGAACCCCAAAATAACAAAAACCCATACACCTAGAAAGCCCCATGACTAATCTTCCACCTCTAGTCACCTACTCTAACAATGAAAGCTCCTCCACCTCACCAGTGCGAGAATCCATTCCGGCATCCCCTAATGCATCGTCTCAGGAAAGGAAGCTCTCTCTATGGACACATCGTTAACACCCCCATTGCCATACCCTCCTCTCAAATCTCTATCTCCAACTCATCCCTCTTTACCCTTGCCTACGTTTGCCTCCGGCGACCCTTTTACTCCCTTTCCATCGCCTCCTCCCTCAGAAAACCCTAACCCTAACCTATCCAGATCCATACCTCCACCTCCAATCGAAACCCCAATTCTAATAATCACCACCACTCCTTCTCCACCACTACCCAATGATCCCGAAGAATAGGACCTTGGCACGGTTCCCCTCAGTCTCCTATGTTAGTAAGTACCCAGTTGTCCATGCAAGCATATCATCATCTGGAAGACCACCATTCACGTCCCTTTGACTAAGAATGCTAGTCAGGCCTAGCTAAACGAAGCAGTTGAATCCAGCAAGAAACATATTCGTTCGGGTAATTGTTCGGTTTGACCACCATCTTCCCTAGTCATGCTTGATTTTGCACCTGAGGACATATATGCAAATTTTGCCAAATTCTTAGTTATGGGGAAGAAGCATTATTTTGGATCCAAAATAGTCCGTAAGGGCAGGAATTTCCATTCGAAAACCAGAACCTTAGATTTGGTGAAGAGGGTTTTCGACCTATTGGATTTTTAAAGGTTGGGGGGACTTATTTCTTGACACTAGTATGATGGTGTATGAGACTAAGGTTGTGGAATTTTATGTAAATCTTAATGTGTTGGAGGGCAATTTTTCCACTTCATCTGTTAAGGGGGTGGAATTGGTGTTTCATCATATTAGGCTTGGGGTGATTTTTTAAATACCAACCGTAGGGCTGGCCAAGTACGGATGGGAGAAATATGAAAACTGTTTGTTTACTTCCATGTATTCCTAGGGTAGAGCTACTACTAGGGCTAGAAAGGTGCTTAAGGGTGAAATGGCACCAATTCAAATGCTGATGTTTGAGCTGGTTCATAAGAGGATTTTGACTAGAGGGGAAGGAGACATGAGGCATTGTTTTGAGACATAGAGATCACAAATGTATTGGAGAACAAGGATCCTATTGATTGGCTAACTCTAACGATCAAGCATATGGCAAGGGTTGCTTATCCTAAACTAGGTCCTAACCAGTTGGCATATGTGAGTATTCTTACTATGGTTTTTAAGGAATTTATTGTTCCTTTGAGGGGGAAGGGCGAGCTCTAAATAGAAATGACATGGTTACCAAGTCCACGCTTGCTAATTGTCGCCTTCTTGCTATGAATGATCAGGTTCATGTTGCTCCTCCCCGCGCTACTAGTCCAGTCATGAGTCTTTTGAATGATCTATATGCTGCGAGGGCACAAAATGCTATTCTTCGGCCGAACTTGACACCTTACATATTGATCTGGCTGCATCTCAGGGGAAATTGTTTGACTGAAGGACCAATTGCTCCAACAACTAGAGAACAATGCTCAAGTGGATCACGTCCTATAGCTCCTTTGCCCTATCTCAGCCTTTGTCACATCCTTCCCCTTCTACCTCTTTAAATTATCACTTCAGTTTAAGACAATGTCATATTTTTGTGTGTTTTTGCATCTGGTGGATATTTTAGTGGAGCTCTACCATAGTGAATCTTGTTTTGTATGTTTAACCGATTCTTGCAGGTGATGTGTTTTTTTTCATATGGTTAGGATGGCTTACATTGGTGTTGATATTAGTTGTTATTTTTTAGATGTTGCCCTTCTGGGCTCTGAGTTTTGATCTTTTGATGTTTTTGTACTTTACTCTTCTTTTTGATATGCCAAAAGGGAGAAGTTTGGTTTTTTTTTGTAGCATTGACATTATACATGATATGGAGTAGAGATTTGTCATGATACAAAAGGGAGAAATTGATGGTTTGACAATTCCGTCAAACATAGAGATTTTTGATGATAGACAACATGAATCAAGTTCGTATAACTGAGCTCAGAATTCAAAAGTAAAAGAGAGGAAAAAGACCTCAGGAAGAGATAAAAAAGGAAGAGTTTAGGTTAAGAAGTAATTTGAGTAAAAAAAGGAAACATTAGAGGAAAAAGAGTCCATCACATATAAGAAGAAGTGACATATGAGATTTAAAAGGAAATGAATTAGTATTCAAGTAAAAATCTGATTTCTTTTCTTATACAAATTAGGGACGCAAAAATCAGCACCTATAAAAGGACAAAGTGGAAGGACGAATAGTTGGGGTTTTTGCACATTCACAAATTGAGAGAGTTATTTAAAAAAAATGCCAAAAACAATTCAAGAAGATACACAACGATAAAGAAAGAAGATCTAGGGTTAGATTTTTTCAAGAGAGTAAAAAAAGAGTTTGAGAGATATTTGTTACAAGAAGCGAGTTTGACTTCTTGGAGTGTTAGAAAGAGATTTGTTACAAGAAGCGATTTTGATTTCTTGGAGAGTTAGGGAGAGATCTGTTACAAGAAGTGAGTTTGACTTCTTGGAGAGTAGAGAGTTAGTTCTTAGGTTGTGAAGTTGTAATTGTGATTTGAGTTTAAAGAATAAAACTGGGGTTTTCCCTTCATGAGTGAGGAAGGGTTTGACGGGAAGTATTTGTTTAATTGCATTAAGTTCTTTTGTAGGCAAACATAAACGAACTTGGTTATTGTATTAGTGGTAAGGTTTTTTAATTTAGTATGTGTCAAAAGTCTTTCTTTTCTTCTGCACTCATTCAATCAAACAATTGTCATTTATATGGAAAGGAAAAAAACGATGAAAGATTTAATGTTTTTTGATACAAGTAGAAGTTAATTGTTATCTACTAATGTGTAGGCTCTTTCCATGGATGAGTATTTCCAAAAGCATTCCTCCACTTTGCCCACATCACGATGACACTTCTATATTTGTCCAGAATTCCAGAGGAAGTGTTAAACAGAAAGTCAGCAACATGGAATAAGGGAAAAATTCATTACAGTTGCAGGGGAGCAGCAAAAGAAGTAGAGGTACCATATAAAAATCATTTATATGTGTGCATTTTGTATTATTTCTGCATATGAATAAGTAGTTCGAACCGAAAACAATGAGTTCTGTTGAACCCACAAGATCTATCTTTTCTTTTCTGTATAAAAAAGGAAGATAATCCCCTATAGCAATGAAAATGTTATATGGAAATTCCAACTCTTCTGGAATTAAATATAGAAAAGTGATACCAAACTGAGTATGTAATGTTTGGAGAATTTATTTTCTTACTTTTTTAGACACTTGATACCTAACATCTTTTTTGGAAATTCTATTTGTTTTAATTTATTTGTCTTACTTTTTTAGTTTGTTATATATTCGGAAATGACATAAAAAGTATTAGCATGCTCAACAACTTAGAATATTTTTAAAAAATAAAAAACTTGATCAATTCAAAATTTCATTTATGTCATATAAATTGAAATAGAAAAAGTAACACTTGGGCTCATATTGGCACGAACTTTGTATCTAGTGCAACTAGGGATAGCAAAATGGGTAATTTATATATGAGTTGGGTACCCAACTCATTTAAAATGGGTAAAAAACGAGTCAAACTCATATTATCAATTTAAAAGTAGGTAGTTGAATGGGTAAAATGGGTAAAAGAGACTCATTTATAAAAGAAAAGTGACATTGATATTCTTTTAAGGTGTAGGTGGTCGGGTTTGGGCTTGGTGGGATATGGAAAAAATTGATTTTTTTAAAAATAATTGGGAAGGAGCTGAGGGGAGGGGACTGATAGGGGGGAAATGGTGGTGGTGGGGGGTTGAAGTAGTAAAAAATAAATTCAATTTTTGAGGTGTTGGGCATGGGGGGATGGAAGGGCGCATTGGAGTTGGGGGGGGGCGGTGGGGAGTAGGGGGCGTCGAGTAGAAAAAAAATTATTTTTTTAGGCTTGCAGTTGGGGGTGGGGTGGCCAAGTTAAATTTAAAAAGTTTTTAAGTATTGTTTTTTTGTGCGGCGTAAGGGGGTGAAGAGTGGGGAAGAGATTTTTCTTTTGAATCTTTTAACATGATCCGTATAATAATATCGGTAAATATGGATACCCATATCCATTGGGTAACTCATTTTTACCCATTTAAAATATGAGTCGAGTCGAGTATTTTACCCAATTTTATTTAATTCATTATTGATCGACTCATATTCAACTCGAACCGCTCGTTTGCCTCTCCTATATATAACCAGTCACAAATTTGGATAACAATGTTAAAATGACTAAATTATTTCCGAATGTCTTTTCTTTCAAGAATTACAAATTTAAAAGTATCTTTATAAAGAAAAGGAGGAATACACAATATGTGTGAAAAGCAAATTCAAATTTATTTATGCTAAATGTATTTTAAGAATTAAATTAGAAAAAACAATTAAGCATAGAATAATTTTTTAAGAAATTGGTTAAACTAAGAATGTTTATAAGTTTAACAACCATAAGTTGAGGTAGTGACGTAATGATAAACGCTCAACCACACCTCATAACATACTAGGTGTGGGCGATTGTAATCTAGTATAAAATCCAACGAAAGTTCGGGATCGAACCCACAGGGGAGTGGTACAAGTTCGAATTCAGTTATGAAGTTAAGAATGTAATCTAATTGGTGATAGGAATAGAAATTATTGAAAACATTTGGTTAAATTGAAAGGGGTGACAACGAATGTCAGTTGAGGGGGATTGGTTTGTTAATTAACAATTGAAACAATTACAAAAACAGGGGTTTCAACAAGATTAAGAGGGATTCTCGGGATGTGATCGATTATAAGCTAATTACGCAATATGGGTAATTGAAATTTAATAATAATTTGCTGAATCATTGTGGGTAGGCTAGATTATAAGTGCAATAGTTTTCTTTTGAACAACTATTATGGTTCAGGCTAGTTCTCTCGAACCTCAATAAGCTTACACTACAAAATAGCCCAAAACCTTAAATTACCTACTCTTTAGAGCTAGATAGGTAGGAATGAGTCAAGATTCACTCTCTCGAGCTGAACCCATAATGACCGAAATGGTATAATCATCAATTGATAACCTTGGTTTTAGAACCTCTCTCTCGAGCAACCCTAAAACACTAAGATAGAATTGTATTTGCAACTACAATTCATAAATTACTACTCAACTAATAATCAAACACACATTAAAACAACAATACCCATAAGCTAATTAAGCAAATAATCACATGATCACACCCCAAGAATGGGGGGTTTAGCTACACGTCATAAAATTAGAGAAACAATTACCAACTATATTAGCCATCAGCTGGGTAAAAGCTTCTAAGTATTTACAATGGTCTAAAATGCGTGTATTCCAAAACCCACTTGCAAATCCTCAAAATCAAGCTTCAAAAGGTTCAAAGTGTACTATGGAAACTCAAAATCTTAGAGAAAACTCAAAATTTTGAACTCAGGGAACTAGAACTGCAATAGTCTCCTTTGAAATTTCATTTAAAATTTCAATTTATAGTTACCCAAATTTTGGCCTGAAAGTCTATTAGGCAAAGTAAGTTGTGCCTCACCGAACCAGTTGGCGATCTGCCCTTTGCTCCAATCTATCTCCGGTTTGCATTGAGAATTTGTCTTCAGGGTTCTGTGACTTTAGGCGATCAAGGTTGCCATCGCGGAGTAATTCGGCGATCCGTCGACTGTCCATCGCCAAGTTGGTTCTTCACCAGGGCTGGCACGCTGGAACTTTAGGCGAGCTAAAGAGCCACTCGGCGAGCCAGTGAGTGGTCTTGGTCATCACCAGGATCACTTTTCTTCACTTCTTCAACTCGTTTTCTACTTTTTGTTTGGAAGTGTCCTTGCCTTGCCCCTTAGCCATCATAGCTGCAAATCAACACTTTAACATCAGTTTAGAGCAGAAATTAGGCATTTGAGTACACTTAAACTATCAAAACAAAGCCCTAAATGAGTCAAAATCTCAGACTCATGAACACCCCCAACTTAAACTTTTGCTTGTCCTCAAGTAAAACTCAAGATCAATCGGTTCAACAAGACTGTCTACAAATAGTGCTGCTTAAGACTCAATGAATGCACACCAAAGGTTTAAACTACACATACAATGCTCAATTTTGCACTCATAGATTCAAATTGTGACTCACCATTATCAAGTGTACTCAAGCTCAAGATGCTTGCTTCAAATGCAAGTTCAAGCTCAACAAAGGTACTCAAATACCCTCCCAACAAAGATGATTCCATATTCATACAAATATACTCAAAAACTTAAAGTCCCGGAATCACATACAACTCTGACACTCAAAAAGATGAACACATGCATGACTCAACCCATAGGTTTGCCCTTATTTTCCAATCAATATTTATTTCAGCTCACTCAAGATCAAAAGGGTCTTTTAAGGCTTGTAATGGGGCTAAGTGTAAACATATGGTCATTTAGGCTTAGTGGCTTCCACCTTCATAAAGTATGGACTGAAAATCACTTTTTCTCCTCCTCTTTCACATTCAAACTTGTTCATTATCCACCCCATTATTCAACTAAACATGAATCACCGGATACCCCATTTCTTTCACTATTTTCACACAGTTTATTTCACAACTTTTTCTCCTTTTCAGTTTTCTTCATTTCTTTCTTTTTTCTTTTTTTTTTTATATGGAGGGGTTCCCTCTTTTTTTTTTTTAAACAATCCATCAAAGAGGGATTCTTCACACTTCTTGCCTTTCCTTCTTTTTCACCACACCCCAACTTAGAATTTTGGCCTAAGTTGGCTAATCAAACGAACCAATACTTCATGAAAGTTATGGGTGATGGGATAAAGAGGTCAAAGTTGCTCAAGTTTGTTCCAATGAAAAGGAATATGCTCATAAGGTGCCAAGCAAGGTTCACACTTCTCACAAGGTTGGCCACAAAGAGGTATATTGTCAATTTGGTTCACTCTTCAAACTTTTGCCTAAGATCTTTTCAATTGCTTGTTTCACTCAATCAATCAGACCAACGGGGCAAATTATAGGTGTCATTAAGCACAATGTTAAAGACAACCTCACCACACATGACATTTGTACAATTATCAAACAAGACTCCACACTTTCTAGCTAGCATGCAATGTTCATCACAGGAGACTTAATCGACAATCGGCTAGTCGCAACGAGATGCTAAAAGTTCACATATTGCCTATGTAACTTAGTTTTCCTCATCGTAGCCGCTCATTCATTTCGTTCAATTAAGAGAATTATTCAAGTCATCGGTATGGACTATAACCGACACTCAAATTTGCACAAAAACAACCACAATCACACACAAAAGAGGTGGCAAAATTTTAAAGTTGGTTCCAAACCATTTTCAAATTAAAACAATGGGCCACAAATTATCAATAATCACAATCGAAACAACCAAGATATATAAAAACCAAGAAGCTCAAATATTCACAAAAACACAATCAAAAGCAAATCCATATTCATAAAATAGCCCACAAGAGGTAGTTATGAAAAAACCTCACCCCACCAAAAAAATACGCAGTTGTCCTCAAATGTAACTAAAAATAGAAACAGTCTAAACAGAAACAAACAATAAGGTAAGAAAAATCAGCCTGCCAGGCTAGGCCTGGGTGAAGTTTGCATATCCGCATCTCCCTTTGTCATGTCATTAGTACTTGGTATCTCAACATTCTTGGCTCCACTGGATCCCACCATACTTGTGTGTCTTGAAGCGATTCCTGCCTAGCCATCTCGAACATGGCACCCTCCAAGTCAACCAACTCATTGTAGACTGTCTCCTCACAAACACCAAGTTCTCTTCATCTGTCTCAGCCTCGGACTCAGCAGCAACATCATCAGCTTTAGTCTCATCTCTGGTAGTAGTCGGAGGCACCTCAGAACAAGCTGAATATCTGTGCTCGGGGCATCGGGAATCTCCACCATCCAAATAGCATAGTCAAATCAGTGGACTTCACCTGGTCCACATCCTTCCACAATGCAAGAATATCAGCCTTTAAGGCCGTGAAATCATCCGTAGCACCTTGAGTCTGCTCACAAGCTGCGACTCTAACGGTAAGGGCTTCTAGTGCCAACTTGTGATCCCTCATCTTAGCCCTAAGTGGGGCAAGAGAAGCACCAATATCCTGCTCTATCACCCCAGATATAGCAGCCTCAACCCGAGAGGCACGCACATCGGCTGAATGAGCCAGAGGGCTCATATTGTACAACATGGCCTGGGTTATAGGGGCTGGGAGGTAGCAGCAACAACATAAGATCTAGGGGAGAGGGTGCAACAGATGTACTCAGGATCTCACAAGCAGAAAGTTTAGAAGTACCTGAAGGTCCACTAGCTTGTGCGGGCATAATTGCCTCTGTCGGTAATATGTCAACATCAACCTCTGGGGATGTATCCACCGATGTTGCCCTCGTCTTACCAGCCTCGTCCCGTAAATACTCAGTCTCAATATGCTAGATGTCAGTAGAGGAGGTGGGTGTCTCTTCCACATTCGTCTGCTTATCTCTAGGAACACGGGCCCATCTGCACAACTTGGTGATCAGCACCTGGAATGGGAGCAAGGTTTGTCTTTACTTAGCACTAATGGCCATTTCCTGCTCAATCAATAACCTCAAATTCAGCATTTGGCGAGCAATGATAGACCCTAGATAGGCTGCCTTCGGGTGTATAAGGATGGACTCGTTTTGGGAAGGCATATTAGTGCTACTGATGAACCCGTACCAGTATCTGACAACAACATTCTGCTCCTTATTCGCTATGGATACACCTACCTCTATCCACTTCAGGGTGACATCAAATATAAGGGGTGACATTTGATGTTTGCGTAATCAAGGACACAACTTCTAGTGCAAGTGTCTACGATCGTGCAATAGTATAATAACCCAACTAAGGATTAGGATCTTCCCAAGAGAGTGATTTTGAGAATTTATAGAAAAATAAAATTTTGTTCTAACTAGTCGTAGCTAAAGACATTAACGAATAAAAACATTGTAAATCAAAGGTGGACACAAAAGTGTCAATTATTGATTTGGGGGTTTTGTCACAAGTATAGCAAAAATAGTAAAAATAACAAGAAAATCTATGAATGAGAGGAGAATTCTTGGGATGTGTCCGGAATACGGGTTAATTTAAATTATTTGGTACATGTTTTTGATAGAAAATTTATAGAGTAATAGTGACTAGGCTAAGCTATACGTGGGAATAAATTATCTCTCGAGCAACTTACCCCATTTCAAATGGGTTTCTCTCGGACACCCACTAGCCACATGAAGCCCTACCTACGCCTTACCCCACTCACTCTCTCGACCTGAGTGTTAGGATATGGGACTAGGGTCACTCTCTCGAGCTGAACCTCATGTCGATCTACTCCTTAGGCCATCAATCTAGTAGTCTTGGTTTTGCGACCTCTCTCTCGAGCAAGCCGAAAACACAAATAAACTTGTATTTGCAACTACAAATTTGTTAAATTCATCCACAACTACTAGATGAAATCACCATTAAACTACATCTAATCTATCAGCAAGGAAGACCCAACAACAATCTTAACCCATATTTGCTAAATCACACCCCAAGAATTGGGATTTTTAGCCACACATCAAGAGATATAAATTTATACCTAAATGAGCTTTCATTCAAATGGGTATGAACATTTAAGTCTTGTTACAGGCCAAGAATGATGAATCCAAGAGACCCAAGTCCAAATCCTTAGAGATGAAACCCTCTTCTTCTTCAAGTCTTCAAAACCTTCTCAAACTCAGAGCAAAAATATCAAAAAGTACTATACTATACGAAAATTATAATAATTGTTCGACTCTTAAAACTACAACTCTAACTAGTATTTATAGCTTTCAAAGATTTGTGCTGCAGCGGATCATTCGATGTCGTTTGTCAAAATCGCTGATCGACTCGATAAATCACCCTTTGGCGTAGTTCATCACCGTCTTGCACCAGCCTTCAGCATCGCCGTGTTATGGGTCATTGGTCGACATGGTACTACTTCGCCAAACTGCTCAGTGATGCGCTGACTGCTCCCTTTTTCCACCTACTTGATCCTTTCCTTCAGGGCTCTGCACACTGGAACAAAAGGCGAAGTAAGACCCTTCGACGACTCGCCAAGTGGACTCGGTGGTCCTCAGGCCTTCATATCTTCGTTCTTTTCAGCCTTTTCATTACTTTTTCCGACGAGTGTCCCTATTTTCCTTCTAACTTCAAATACCTGAAACTTAAGGGTTTTCATCAAATATGGAGATAAAATAAGCATTTGAGAACACAAATTCTATCAAAATATATCCCTAAATAACTCCAATTTGTGGACTCATCAACACCCCCAACTTAAACTTTTGCTTGTCCTCAAGCAAACTCAAGTTCAGCCTTTCAAAAAGGGTGTCACGAATAGTGCTATACAAGACTCAATCATGAATGCACACAACAAGACTCAATTTACTTATGCAAGGATCAATTGTGTACTCAAAGATTCAAGTTGTGACACACCATTACCAAAGATTCTCAAGCTCGCAGTACTTGCTTCAAATGCAAGTTCAAGCTCAACAAAAGCCTCACACAAATGATGATTCCATTTTCATACGCAAAGGTATAATCAATTGAAAGTTCATGAATCAGATACAACGCTCACACTTACAAAGAGGAACACAATGCATGCTTTCACCCATAGGTTTGCCCGTATTTTCTAATCAACATTTATTTCAACTTTATCGAGATCATAAAGGTCTTAACAAGGCTTGTAATGTGGCTGAGTGTACAGGTCTGGTTATTTAGGCTCAATGACTTTCAGCCTCATGAAATGTGGTGCTCACAACACTTCCTTTCCTTTTGCTTCATCATGCTCTTTTATGCTTATATGTCATCCTATTCATTATCTTCCATGAATTGTATGGAAACCCCTTTTCATTTTTCAACTTTATTCCACAACTTTTTGTTTTTATTCTTTTTCTTTTTCTTTTCAGTCTTTTTTTTATGGAGGGGTTCCATTTTCCTCAAAACCATGGGTAGGAGGGACTTTGTTGCACTTCTTGATTTGCCTTCTATTTTCACCACACCCCCAACTTAGCCTAAGTTGGCTATTCCATATACCACAACTTCATGAGGATTATAGATAGTGGATAAAGAAAGGTTTAGTGTTCATCAAGTTTCTTCCAAAGAAGGTTAAGGTTCAAGGGGTGTTCAAGAGAGGTTCACATGCTCACAGGGTAGGTCACAAAAAATGTATATGTCAAATTGGCACACACTCTTAAAAGTTGCCTAAGATCATATCAAGAGATAGCATCGCTTAGTTGATCGGACCAACGTGGCAAATTCTAGGATCTATCATGCATGGTTCAAAGTAAGCTCATCGCACAAGACATCGACACTAAAGTTAAACAAGACTCCACACTTTTGCTAGTGTGCAACGGTCATCACACGAGAATCAATTTGATACAAGGATAGTCATAACGAGATGCAATGAGTTCACATATTGTCTATGCAACTTCATTTGGCCTCATCGTAGCCGTACATTCATGTTTGTTCGATTGAGAGCACTATTCAAGTCATCGTTATTGATCAGAAATGAGACTTAAATTTTTGTAAAAGAACAGCCACAGTCACACATGAGGGGTGGCAAAAATGTGCGATAAATTCAAATTTTTTCGAAAGGGGTCAAAATCGTTTTGCAATTTAAACAAAAGGAGCCGCAAGCTAAAACATCCACAAAAACAGATAAAACACAATTTTAAAGCAGAGCAACCCAAATATATACATAAAATATAACTATCAACACAAAAGGTATGGACCTCACCCCACCACAATTAAAAAGTATTTGCCCTCAAATGCAAATAAAAGTATCACTAGTAAAAATATGATAAAATAGAGAGGGTGGTAAAGAGGGGATCATGTGTACACAGTCGCTCCATCTGTCTGGGCATCAATGCCCGATGTGTCATCCTGGAATTTGATAATGACTCCTAGAGCTTCTTCAGAAGATTCAGCGCCAGTTGACTTACTAAGATTGTCCAAGTCATGAGCTGCCAAAAAGGCATGTGTCGCATTGCTGAAACCTCGAGCCCACGAAGGATCATTAGGGTCGATGGGAATCCTCTTCCTCGAACTGGCTATCTTGATGTCGCTCCTTTTAGTTCTTCTGAACTGGTGTGCTCTTATATGTCTGGGTGACATATTTCTTCCTGCAACTTTTGGTCTGGTTATGTCTGCAAAGTCTTGAGATAATGTTAGAACATATTCGACAACCGAAACAAAGACATTCAGCTGCAGAAACACTAGATAGTCCATTCGGTTTGCCGCCGAATACATTCGTCGAGCCACATGCAATCTGCTGAAGGTCACAGTGCGGAAGGAATTAGGGGTGCAGAAAAAGGGTGGATAAGAAGACTTTTGGCGAGTCACCGAGTGGTCTTGGCGATCTCATACTTCTCGTCGAAAGTTACAGATGCCACGACAACTAAGCATGAAATTAAGAGTGAGATGGGGTAATTAGGTGAACCGCAGAATAGTTTAGCGAGCTCGTCATAGCTCACCGAATGACCC
The DNA here is from genome assembly GCF_019186545.1 of Solanum stenotomum. Lineage (NCBI taxonomy): Eukaryota > Viridiplantae > Streptophyta > Magnoliopsida > Solanales > Solanaceae > Solanum > Solanum stenotomum. The sequence continues at coordinate 16,216,576 of NC_064286.1, read as the reverse complement.
AACGTGCCTACTTTTGACCTAACTTCTCAAAATCAGCCCCGCAACCCCCGAAAACTAAATCAAAGTATGCACCAACACAATTAAGGTAGGAACTTCAACCAGATCATGTTATTGCAATTGTGTATAGTTTATGATAAATTAAACCTAGGGCATAGAGAACTAACCTTTTGTGTTGCTAAGGAGATGATCGAAATGTTAGGCAACAATGTAATCCAAGTTTGAGCACAATTCAAATACTAAAATTCTCTAAAAGTGTAAGAAACATAGAAACTAGAGTGCATGTGTGAGTTTGGATAGATAACTTAGTGAATAATGTTGAAACTTTTAAACCTTTGGCTTGCAAAAATCATGTAGTTCTCGCCCACTAGGTGGCATTAGTCCAGAGCCTACCCACTTGGTGGAACGCCGACTGTTTAACTTTTCTGCCAAAATTTACAAGACCTCTAGTTTAAGTTGAGGGAACAAACAGCGGTCTCTGTCGGGATCGCCAACTCAGTCGGCGGTTCGCCAATAATTTCCTATGATCGCCGTGTTTTACACACTCCAAGCAAGATGGTATAGAGTCTAACGACGGTCTAATTCTGAGTCACTGAACTGTCCGACGATTCGCCGATTGGACCTATTGCTCACCAATCTGCACTGTTCGTTCACTCTCCACACTTCCATTTGCAAAATCAACACACCATTACTTTATCCAGAAATAATAAAGCAATTAAAGGGGATTTGGTCTGCCTCCCAAACAACGCCCGTCTTTCAAATACACCACTTCAATCAAAGAAATCTCTTGACAATCCCCGAAATATAATTTCAGACGTTGACCATTTACTTTAAATGGAGGTCCTTCTTGATCTTCAACTTTTATGCACCATTGGTCAACACTCGGGTTACTTTAAGAGGTCCAAATCATTTGGATTTGAGCTTTCCGGGAAAGAGTCTAAGTTGAGAGTTGTATAACAAAACCCAATCTCCTACCTTGAAGTCTTGCTTGAGTATCTGAGCATCATGCCATTTATTCATCTTTTCTTTGTAGATGGCTGAACTTTCATACGATATAAGTCTAAATTAATCCAATACGTTCAACTTCTCCACCCTCTCTCTTGAAGTTTTGGACCAATCCAAATTTAGAGCTTTCAATGCCCACAATGCTTTATGTTCTAGCTCGACGGGAAAATGACGAGCCTTACCATAAACCGACTGATATGGAGACATACCGATAGATGTTTTGTAAGCGATCCGATATACCTATAGTGCATTATTGAGTTTCCTGGACTAGTCAGTTCTGTTGGTATTTACTGTCTTCGCCAGGATGCTTTTGATTTCCCGATTTGACACTTTGACTTGGCCACTTGTTTGAGGGTGATAAGGAGTTGCTAGTTTGTGTTTCACCCCATATTTGCTTAGCGCCATTGAAAACCACATATTGCAAAAGTGGGACTCCCCATCACTAATGATTGCCCTAGGAGTGCCAAATCTTGCGAAGCTGCAGCGTTTCAGAAATTGGTAAACACTTTTTCCTTCGTTGTTTGGGAGTGCGATGGCTTCCACCCATTTGGAGACATACTCCACAGCCAGCAAGAGATATTTATTTCCAAATGAGGTCACAAATGGGCCCATGAAATTGATTCCCCACACATCAAATAGATCGACTTCCAAAATAGGAGTAAGAGGCAACTCGTGCCATCTAGATACTTTACCTTGATGCTGACATTGGGCACAATTTTTGCAAATTCATGTGCATCCTTGTATAGGGATGGCCAGTAATAACCACTTTGGAGAATTTTAGTGGCAGTGTGAATACCACTATGGTGACCTCCCACTGGAGATGCATGGCAAGCATGGAGAATGTCTACCGCTTCTTCTTCTGGAACACACCTCCTAATAACATGGTCATCACATTCTTGAAACAAGTATGGTTCATCCCAAAAGTACTTTTTAACGTCGAACATGAATCTCTTTCGTTGGTAAAAGGTGAGCTCAAACGGCATCAATCCAAACACAATGTAATTTGCAAAATATGCATACCACGGTGTAGGTTTGAGAGACATAGAAAACACCTGCTCTTCGGGGAATGAGTCATCTATGTCGACCTCATGCTCGACATCTTCCCTATCTTCCAACCTCGATAAGTGGCCAGCCACTTGAATTTCGCAGCCTTTTCGATCGTTAACCTCAAAATCAAACTCTTGCAATAGTAATACCCACCTTATCAATCTTGGTTTTGCATCTTTCTTCGCCATCAAGTAGAGGAGTGCAGCATGATCAATGTGCACTATAATTTTGGTGCCTAACAAATATGCTCGAAAATTTTCAAATGCATAGACCACTGCGAGCAACTCTTGTTCAGTGACTGTATATTTCACTTGGCACTATTTAGAGTTTTGCTTGCGTAATAAATTGGGTGAAATAACTTGTTACACTTTTGCCCCAACACTACTCCCAATGCCAGACCACTAGCATCACACATTACTTCGAAAGATTCGGACCAATCAAGACTGACGATAGTTGGGGTGGATACTAGTTTTTCTTTCAAGAAATTAAATGCGGCCATACAAGCATCATCAAAATAGAACTTCACTTCCTTCTCTAGGATTTTGCATAGTGGATGTGCAATCTTAGAGAAGTCTTTAATGAACCTTCGGTAGAAACCTGCATGAACCAAAAAGCTGTGAACACCCTTCATTGAAATTGGTGGGGGTAATTTCTCAATGACCTCAATTTTTGCCTTGTCAATCTCCAGCCCCGTTTGTGACACCTTGTGCCCAAGAACGATACCTTTCTTTACCATAAAGTGACATTTTTTCCAATTGAGAACCACATTCGTATCCGCGCAACTTTGGAGCATCTGTCCTAAGTGTGTCAAGCATTCCTCAAATGTGTCCCCTACGACTAGAGTCTACGACCATATCTGCAAACATAGACAACATGCAACGCTGGAATGTTGATGGGGCATTACACAACCTGAATGGCATCCTTTTGAATGCAAATGTTCCGTAAGGGCAGGTAATAGTGGTTTTCTCTTGGTCTTCCGGCGTGATAGAGATTTCATTGTAACCGGATTACACATCTAAGAAGCAATACCACCCCCTTTCTGATAACCGATCAAGTATGTGGTCCATAAAGGGCATTGGGAAGTGGTCCTTTTCGGTCCATGAGTTATGCTTCCGATAATCCATGCATACTCTCCACCCAGTCACTAGTTCTGTCGGCACAAATTCTTATTTTTCATTTGGGACTATGGTTATACCTCTTTTTTTTGGCACACATTGCACCGGACTTATCCACTTACTATCTGCAATAGGGTAGATTAATCTCGTATCTAGCCACTTGATGATCTCCTTTTTCACCACCTCTTGCATTGGAGGGTTCAATCTCCGTTAATGCTCCACACACGGTTTATATTCACTGTCAAGCCGAATCTTGTGAGTACAGATGCCAGGAGGAATTCCTACTATATTGCCTATTGTCCATCCAATAGCTTTTATGTGCTTCCACAGTACTTCATTTAGTAATTTCACTTGCCTTTCAAGCAAATCGGTTGTGATAATCACTGGCAAAGTATTATTGGCTCCTAAGAAGGCATATTTTTTATTAGAGGGTAGGGCTTTTAACTCTAGATTTGGTGGTTCTTCTGTTGATGGCTTTGCAGTAGGATTTCTCTATTTTTCAAATCTATATCCAACTTGATTGGATTCCTTGAATATATTCCTAACCCTGATAAGGCAGCTACCACTTCCTCATAGCCTTGAACTTTGAATTCATCATAATTGGCAAGTACGGATTCAAGGGGTTCATTCTTGCGCATTAAATGGCTCATACTTGCCACCGCTTCATCTATAACTTCCTCAGTAGACACCACATGGATATTACTTGGTTGCTTCATGGATTTACAGATATTGAAAGTCACCTCAACATCATTCACACAAAACTTCAATTTACCGCTTTCAACATCCATCAATGCTCTCTCGGTAGCTAAGAATGGCCTTCCCAATATAATGGGAATATCAACATCGATCTCACAATCTAGAATCACAAAATCAGCCGGAAAGATGAACCGATCTACTTTTACCAATATGTCATAGAGTATCCCCACTGGGTGCTTGATTGATCGATCATCCATAAGGAGTCTCATTGTGGTTGCCTTTGGTTCACCTAAACCAAGTTGTTTGTATATTGCATAAGGCATCAAGTTAATGCTTGCTCCCAAATCGCACAAAGCTTTAGCGAATTGGAACATGCCAATTTTTCATGGGATTGTGAATGCCCGAGGATCTTCTCTCTTAGTGATTGACTCATCTGCAATAATTGCGCTGCAACTATGGGACACCTCAATCATTTCATACTCTAAGATCCTTTTCTTTGTAAGCAGCTCTTTCATGAATTTAGCGTATCCTGGCATTTCCAACAATGCCTCCACTAGAAGAAGGTTAATTGATAAGTTCTTGAATACTAACAAATTTTTTTGAACTTCTCATCTTCATTCTTCTTTTTTAGACATAGAGGGAATGGTGGAGGTATTTTGGGTAAAGGGTGCGTGATTTTTGGAACTTGAACATGTTGCTCTGCATCCTCTTGTGGTTCTTTGGCAAGGTTTTGTGGAATGGGCAAATATCATTCCTCTATACCCTGGCTCTCTTCATGCATTCGAGGGTCCTCATCCTCCATCACATTCCATGTTTCCATCTTTCCACTATGGGTAACCACAGCTAGCCCTCTTTCATTATCTTCCATCAGTATCCTGGATATTAATTGAGCTGATAATAGACTTAATTGACCTTCTAGTGTTTTGATGGCATCAACATGAGAATTAACTTTACTGTTAAGTGATGAAAAGTCATCTCTCATTCATTTTAGCAAATCATTAGAGCCCTCAACTTTATCAAGTATGCGTGACAACATATCATTCACCCGAGGACTACCTGCGCTCCCTTTTGATTTCAGGCTTTCACTCAATTGAGTACGGTCTTCCTTATGGTTATCTTGCTCAGCCCAATCGTGGCAATATCTCCTTTGTTCTTCACTCCTATAATGGTTCAAACCTTGATTTCCGCCTCGCTGTTGATAGTGTCGGTGGAAACCCTCCTCATATCTTGTGGAGTTCCAACCTTGATTTTTCCTCGGTCTTAAGTAACCGGATGAAGAACCGTCCTCAACTCGAAATACTCCATACGTCCCCTTCATGTGCTCGTGTATCACTTCCATATGAGACAACATTTTTTTGATGTTTTTGTCCTTCTTCGTTTCTTTATCGAGTTGTTCTTGCATTAATCTGAAGCACAATGGGGAAACTTGGTCATCTTTTGTGTACCATGCTTGATTTACGCTAGTCATGCCATCTAGGAGGAATGAGGCTACTTCAAATGATTGTATCATTATTCGTCCTCGTACCAGCTGATCAACTATCCCTTTATTAATCTAATCCAGACTAAGGTAAAATTATTGGAGCAATAACTCACTCGGCAGTCCATGCGTTGGACATTTTTGCAAAAATCTCTTAAATCGTGTCCATGATTCGTGAATTGGTTCGCCCTACATTTGATTAAAATTTTGAATGTTGTCTCTTAGTTTCATCATCTTTGATGGAGGGAAGAATCTTTCATGAAAAGCCGTAAACAACTCCTCCCATGACTTGATGGAGTTCTTTGGAAGCTCGATCAACCACTTAGTGGCCTCCCTTGTTAATGATAATTAAAATACGCGCAGCCGTATACATTATTACAATAGATTCTTGAATGATAGAGGGATGCACACTTCTATGAAGCTTCGTATATGTTCATATGAATATTTATGCTCCTGTCACGCCTCAAATCCCATTAAGACGGACAGGCACCCGATGCCCTAAAGGCCCGAGAGAACCAACACGTAACCTCTGCTTACTATACATATAACTATGACAATCGTATGATACGTTCACATAGGATGCAGCGATATGAACCAGCATAAGTAGATCCAAAACTTATATACAAGACTTGGCCATTGAGGCCACAACCTGTTAAGACGCAACCGAACCATATACATAAGTCGACAAAGCCTCTAAAGATAGAAAACCTATGAGTAGGTTGGGACATACCCCGCCTTACCCTTAACTATGATACAATAACAAAACGAATCTACCAAGGACTCAATAAAGCTTCGAATCAACCTGGAGCTCACCAAAAGTAGTTGAGTGTCGTATGCTCCTATGAGGAGGTCTACTAGCTGGAGTACCTGCAGCATGAAATGTAGCGTCCCCCACGAGGAACGTCAATACGAAAAAATGTACTGAATATGTAAGGCAATAACATATATAAAGTAAGAGTTCTAATGAAACCAAGTATCACTATATACGTGCATAAATCAGAACAGAAGACCACCTTTGTTAACTCTTGTGGGATCGTGTATGTTACATTCTTGTCTTTACCTTTCTGTGTGTTTTGATCTTTATAAGACATGTGATACGAATGACCAGCTGATTAGTGGTAGAAGAGGATGACCCATGCTAGTCATTTTAACCCCTGGGATGCAGTTCTCATAATTACACAAATTGTGATTGTCCCATGCTAGGCTTTTGCCCTTGAGCTACCACCCTTCTATACCAATTGGGATCGGCCCATGCTAGGCTTTGGCCCTTGAGCTGCCACCCTTAGTTATATAGATTGCTTCACTTAGATTCTTTAATCTTTGAGATTATTGTTTTGGTGGTCATAATCATTTTTGATACTTGGAACTACGGAACAGTAGTAGAAGACATGAAAACAATACTTCAAGGTAGTAACAATGACATAAGGAACTATGTAACATCAATGCATTACTTGTGAGCTTAAATGACACAATTGACTTCAACTAACTAAGAGGAGGATTCACCAAACTTGCTTTTGCAAATACCATTTCTATACCAGCTCATAGGAGGATAATTACACAAGTATAGAGTAGTAAACATATAATGAAGCAATTCTATACACTAAGGAGGGGGGGAAATATTGCTAGCTATTTGGAGATCGTACACTGCCACTATGTTTCCTTTACTAGGAATAGAACTTAGGAAATTCACTTATTGATATTAATTGTAAGTATCAGATATCATGCCAAGGAATATTGAATCAAATAGCCCGACATACCTTATTTTCTGACCAATACAACTGTCACGAGTCAGCCTCCCTTCTTGGGTGCTAATCTACAATATAAGTCATGATTAAGCTGAAGTTAGCAGCTAATCACATTAAGGCCCTCAAAAACACAGTAGCTAAACACTTGACGAAAAGTAGGCCCATACAACCCTTACACAAATGGTGAACTACCACACCCTTCTTCTATACATTAATACAACTTCATATATCTTTTGCCAAGATACCCAAACTTCCCCTAACAACAATATACATAAGGCAGCCACTATCAATCCCTAAAAATCTTTCAGCATAATAAGAGAACATTGACTCAAGGATTTATCACCATCCATCAGTTCTTGATAGATATATACAAAATTCTCCACCCCAAACCTGTATTTAAAGAGAGGCAAGAATGGGCAGTAGTCTTATCTTAGTTTCTGGAAATTTATCCTCTAAACTTGTACTTCAAGAACTGAAACTCTCCTTCGAACTTTTACTTGAAAGGGGGACAATACTCAAGAACCCCAAGGTGTTTTAGATTGCTGATTGAAGCCAAGAGAAACCAAGAGAGAAACTTAAGAAATCTGAAAATTTTGCAAGTTAAAAATAGAGCAACAGATCTGATCTTTATCCTTTTAAAAGGGAGGCGTAATGGCCGACTTTCTTGGCCAATTTCGGGCCATATATTGTCAAGTAGGTGACCCACCTACTTGGCCTTTTAACTTGGGCCTTTGGGGACTTCAACATTTGTTGGGCCTTACTGCCAATTATCCCTCTATTCTTGTCAATTTGGGCCATAATTAAGGAAAGTAGGTGATCCACCTACTTGGACTTTTCACTTGGGACTTTTTGGACTTAAGACTACTGGGCCTTGGCTGTCCATTTTCCTCTTTTCTTCTACTCAACTTGGGCTAGATTAATGAAAGTAGGTGGTAGTGCTCTTGGCCCAATTACATGGTCAAAAAATGAGTCTTAGTAGGTGATGCACCTACTTGGTCCTTTGGGCTGGTCAATAAGTCAAAGTAGGTGATGCACCTACTTGTCACCTACCAGCTTAATTAAGTCAAGCAAGCAACTCAATTATTTTATTCCGTTTTCTAAATATTAATCCCTACTTAACTTTCAACTTTAAGTTCAATTACCACCTTACTGTCTCGAGTTTAAATACTCCCGTTAGAGTTAACTTGCAGTACACATGCTGAAACGTGCAAGGTATCACATCACCTTCCGATCTAGTTTAAATCAATGCTAATCATATAAGAAACATGGTCCCTCACCTATACTATAAGGCTATGCCAAGTATCACAAGAATAGAACAAGCATATGGGTAATACGGGATGTTACAACTCCAACCCTCCATATAAGCCTTTTGAATGTATGAGATGGAGCATTGTGCTAGTAACTTCAAATGTTGCACTTCCGTCTGCTTGTGGCATGCAAATTGCACCTATATCACTCACTTGGGCAGGGTTGTACACAATATTGATATCATCAATATCGTCTCGATGAAAAGCGTAACCCGCTGGATGGCCTGCTTGGCAGCTATTTTCGCCCTTCACACTCATATGGCTGTTGAAACAGACAAACACTAAAAACAAAACTGAAAATTAGGTAAGTAACCTACAACTAAGAAAAACAAAAATTCTACTAATCTAAAAATTCTCAAATAACACCACTCCCCGGCAGCAGCGCTATTTTGATGTTTGCGTAATCAAGGACACAACTTCAAGTGCAAGTGTCTACGATCGTGCAAGAGTATAATAACCCAACCAAGGGTTGGGATCGTCCCAAGAGAGTGGTTTAGAGGACTTATAGAAAAGTAAAATTTCGTTCTAACTAGTCGTAGCTAAAGACATTAACGAATAAAAACATTGTAAATTAAAGGTGGACACAAAAGTGTCAATTATCGATTTGGGGATTTTGTCACAAGTATAGCAAAAATAAGAAAAATAACACGAAAATCTATGAATGAGAGGGGAATTCTTGGGATGTGACCGGAATACGGGTTAATTTAAATTATTGGGTAGATGCTTTCGATAAAAAATTTATAGAGTAATAGTGACTAGGCTAAGCTATACATGAGAATAAATTCTCTCTGGAGCAACTTATCCCGTTTCAAATGGGTTCCTCTCGGACACCCACTTGCCGCATGAAGACCAGCCTACATCTTACCCCACTCGCTCTCTCAACCTGAGTGTTAGGATATGGGACTAGGGTTCACTCTCTCGAGCTGAACCTCAAATTGACCCACTCCTTAGGCCATCAATCTAGTAGTCTTGGTTTCGCGACCTCTCTCTCGAGTAAGCCGAAAACACAAAAATAAACTTGTATTTGCAACTACAAATTTGTTAAATTCATCCACAACTACTAGACGAAATCACCATTAAACTACATCTAATCTATTAGCAAGCAAGACCCAGCAACAATCTTAACCCATATTTGCTAAATCACACCACAAGATTGGGGTTTTTAGCCACACATCAAGAGATATAAATTTATACCTAAATGAGCTTGCATTCAAATGGGTATGAAGATATAAGTCTTGTTACAGGCCAAGAATGAAGAATCCAAGAGACCCAAGTCCAAATCCTTGGAGATGAAACCCCTTCTTCTTCAAGTCTTCAAGACCGTCTCAAACTCTGAGCAAAAATATCAAAAAGTACTATTCCATATGAAAATTATAATAATTGTTCGACTCTTAAAACTACAACTCTAACTAGTATTTATAGCTTTCACAGATTTGTGTTGCAGCATATCATTCGGTGTCATTAGTCAGAATCGTCGTTCGGCTCGACAATTCACCCTTTGGTATAGTTCATCGCTGTCTTGCACCAGCTTTCAGCATCGTCGTGTTCTGGGCCATTGGCAACATGGTACTGCTTTACAAAACAGCTCGACAATGCGCCGACTGCTCCCTTTTTTTGCCGACTTGATCCTTTCCTTCAGGGCTCAGCACACTTGAACAAAAGGCAAAGTAAGACCCTTCAGCGACTCGCCAAGTGGATTCGGTGGTCATCCGGCCTTAGTTTCTTCAATCTTTTCAGCCTTCTCATTCCTTTTTGCGATGTAGTGTCCATGCTTTCCTTCTGACTTCAAATACCTAAAACTTAAGGGTTTTCATCAGATATTGAGATAAAATAAGCATTTGGGGACACCATTTCTATCAAAATATAGCCCTAAATGAGTCCAATTTGTGGACTCATCAACAACCACCCCTTAAGGTCCTCAAGGTCTTCTTCTAGATGAAGTCGATGTACATGTGCATGATGTCCAATGAGCACCCCAAGACAACATTAATATCTAAGTAGCGGCATTTGACTTTTTTGCCACGAACCATCACAAAATCCACCAGCTTGAACATACTAGCCCTGTTCTTCCCCTTTTGCACTAGCTCACCATAAGCTGAATAGAACTCCCATACCCAATTGGGAATGTAGGGGACCCAGGGTTTAGTGAAAATTTCAAACTTGTGGAACTTGATAGTGTTCCACACCTCCGGGTATCTGTCCAGCACACCGTCGGCCTTTAATCGATTGACTGACCGGGGAGGAGGACCATGTACTGGTGGCACTGGGACCACAATCTGTGCTAGAGCTACAGCTAAAGGAGAAGTTGAAGGGGCAAGCTTTGAAGGAACCGGGATCCTGGATGGATCATTCATTGATTTTGAGCATAACTCAACTCTCTGGGCCTGTAATAATTGGTCATCCTCAGGCTCGGAGATAGAAGCCCGAGAATCATGAGATTCCCCCTCACTACCAGATGTGGTAAGGTGTGTCTCGTAGACTTCCTTACTGTCAGAGCTCTCCTTCGCTAGTGTCACAACTACGGGCGTCTTGCCTTTTCTTTTACCTCCATTTAGAGGTAGTTTAGTTGTCTTTGCTTGGGAGGCAACTGCATCCTCATTAATGGTGATTCTTAGCGCCCTCTTCCGGAGCGGTATGTCTCTACCTGCTACCTTGGGTCTAGCCATACCTGCAAAACCACGTGAAAAATGTTAGAAAATTTTTAGAAAAACTATTGCAGGAAGACTCGCCGAATTGATCGGCAAGTCACCGAACCACTTTGGCGAGCGAGGTTGGGCTCGGCGAAAGTTCCAGAATTTTTTTTAACAATTCAAAGCTAGTCGGCGATGACTAGGGCAATTCGATGATCGCCACACCAATCGGTGAGCTAGAAGTAGCTCGCCAAAAGGTACAGTGTATTTAGAGAAATAGAGGCGCAAAAGGGCGATCAAGAAGCACTTTCAATGAGCTCAGCCATATCGCCGAAAGTCACAGAACAAAAACTCAACAATTTGAGAATTTAAGGGTGATCCAAGGGACATTTGGTGAACCGCTGAACCCTTCGGCGATGTCACGACCCAGGAGCACCCCCAAGTCGTAACAAGGCGTACTCGACCCCGAAGGGGTCTTATACAAGCCACATAGTCATTCATTGCATTCAATAATGAAAATAGTGCGGAATAATAAAAAAAAACTTATTTACATCCACACATTTAAACTTCTTAAAACAACTTTAAAAACACACAGCGGAAGTCTAAGTCTCACATGGCCATCTTAGACACAGTCGCAAAACATAAGTAGGGACACGACCCTTTACAATCAAAAGAAGTCTATTACATGAACAAAAGAACTTAAAAATCTTGTCCTCGAATCCATGAGGACATACCAAGTCTTGGAGGAAAGCAATCCAACACTTCAAACTAGCTAGGAGGGATCACTTGCCGGAACCTACACTTATAGTAAAAGTATGAAGAATATGGGTTAGTACACAAAATGTACTAAGTATGATGACCATGCAAAACATGCTTAAAAAGGGACATTTTAGTTAGAAACCATGCATTATGCCACCTTTTTGAAATATCATGAACAATAGCATAAAAGACATACAAGACAAGCATAACATCAAGTAAGTCATAATATCACCTTTAAACAATATCAACATGAAAACCTTTACCTTGGACCTTCACCTCAAGAAACCCTTATGCTATACCTCGTGCAATGTATGGATGACGTCCCATACCACCATCCATACTAAGGCACCACATTTAGGTCACTTAAAGTAACTTATCATTCCTTTCTTTCACCTTTGCACAATATTCATACATAAGAGGTATATCATTAATTAAGACATGACAAGGGAAAATAACTCGTAATATAACCCAAGTATAACATGCATAACATATTAAGCATTTAAGAGCCAACATTCTTTAATAACCTCATTTAGGGTACATTCATGTCACAGTCATTAGGATTTAGAGAAACTCACTATGACCCTCTCCAAGCCTACTCGTGCAATGTATAGGTAGCATCCCATACTACTACCTACACTTTGTAGAACCTGTCAAGAAACCATAATGAAATCTCACATGATGGGAAGTAAGCGTTTAACCGACATAGACCATGAGAGCTTGTCATGGAATCCGGTGTCATGAGTCCCCACACCGAAAAGAGGTGGTCTACTTGCCTAAGGAAGACCGGTATATATAGCTTAATGGATCCACTAGCTTCCTATGCGGGCACATAGTTTATGGGATAAGGTAGACGATCATTGAAACTCATGCCTAACTGTCGGGGGAGTTTCCATCTAACCAAATCCGCTCGGTGCTTAGCCTACATTCCCATAGAATAGTTCATTACTTTGACATCATCACACATGAAAGGGTGCCATAAGCCTACCGATTCAAGGTACATTATTTAACACATGAAAGGGTGCCATAAGCCTACCGATTCAAGGTACATTTAGGAAAGCTCATTAACTCCTCTTGAAAGGGTGCCATGGGCCTACCGATTCAAGTCTCATCATTAACCTTTATGGAAAGGTGCCATAGGCCTACCGAATCCAAGGTTCATTACTTATCATTAATGGAAGGGTGCCATTAGCCTACCGATCCAAGGTTCATTATAAGCATGTGTGGAAGGGTGCCATAAGCCTACCGATCCAAGGATTCAACAATCAACAATATAATCATTTATACAAGAAAATGATGCATAAGCCCTACCAATTCAAGGTATACTTTATATTGAAGAATCCTTCATATTATATCATCAACATTCATGAGTGTCATCAACACATCTCTGGATTTCCATACATCTCATAACTCAAACTTTAAAGCATCGATTCATCAATTCTCCATAGTTGGACATTTTGTCAAACACCTTGAAGGCATGTAATGGAATCAAAGAGCATGGAAAATAGGGTAGTAATTATGCAACCAAACCAGTGAACAACCTACAACAACACCTTTACATTCATAACATGATCACATTATCTTCATTGAATTCTCATTCGTATAATGTCATGATAACACTCCAATTTCTCATACTATGCCTTTAAGGCCATAAGCCTCACATACCAATACACCAACAATACACCATAAAATAAGCATGGGTAATGACATACTTCAACAATCTAAAGACCTTTAAACAAGTTTGATTCATATACATTCATTATCTAGCAACCCACTTCATAAAGGCATAAACTAGGAATAGAGAGAAATCATGGGTTCATGGAGTATTTTCATCTTAAATCGTCAATACAACAACAATATAACCATAAAGTGCCATTAGAAACCTTTTAAAACCATTTGGTGGAAGAACCCATGAGATTGAGTGAAAACCTAGATTTTTCATACTTTGAAATAACTTTGGATTTGGCTCCTTGAATGGAAAATTAGACAAGGATCAAGACCACCATACCTTTGCTATGATCTCCCACGAAATTTGATGAAGAAAGCCTTGAATCCAAAGCCCTAGCTCCCACTTCTTCTTCTTCTTAAATGGAGGATTGTAGAGAGGGAAATGTTTTTAGGGATGGGAATGAACTAATGGTATATAGGAAATAATATAAGTCCTTTGAAAAAAATGGTCCAACACTTAGAAAAAATTTCAGGCGGGTGAACAGTAAATGAACAGTAAAATCAGCTACTGGAATTTGCCTTTTTCTGCCGGACAGATTTTACGAAAATGGGCATAACTTCTTCGTCCGAACTCCGAATGAGGTGAAACGAAGTGAGTTAGGTAGCTAACTCAAAGGGCTTTCCATGGATATATTATTGGCCACCCAAATAATTTGTGTGCTAGGAGATATGACCCTCCAAAGTAGACCCTCGAAAAAGGCTTCACTTGGAAATTTCGGATTTTGATACGGTTGCTCTAAAATTTGGGTTAGACCCATTTCCCACTCAATTTGACCCCCTAAACAAGAATATGAAGTCGGATTTTCGAAAAACGAAACGGATCTTTTAATATACAGCTAAACAAGTTTCCGGTAACTTCCGAAGCACATTTTTAAGAACTTTTGGGTCAAATTCAAATATAATCATTTCATTAAGTTCTCGACTCCAAACTCACATGTGAGGCTCTAGTTTCAGTCTATCATTTTCCGAGTCGTTACAGGCGAGCTCGACCCATCTCGCCAAATGGCCCAATGTGCCAGTTTTTAACTCATACTTCAAAATCAAGTCCGCATCCCCCGAAATCAAAATAAAAAACTTACACTATGAAATTAAAGCATGACCTATAACACCCATTCACACGAGGTACTCATACTATCCTCAATTTTGCCAAAATTGGCCAATTGACATCTTTTGCCCTTAAGAATGATGTCAACCACTCCATAATTGGATAAAATACAATAATTAACACAATACGAGGTTACTCATACTTCACCCCGCTAGACTCAACACATAATCAACATAACCCAATCATTTAGACTCAATTATAACAAACAACAACACAAGAATCATGATTTAAGGCCGATTAATTTCAATTTCATTTAAGATTAGGAAAACAAACTACAATAGGATGATAAATATGACATTACCAACATATATCAACAAAAAAACATCAAATGGCGTTTGATTTCAACCAACAATCACGTTCGGGGTTCAGAAAACCAACCTTTATGCCGAAAAAGGATTTATAACGCTTGGCGGCAAAGAAAATCCAAAATTCATCCCAAGCAAAGATTCAAAATGAAACAAAGGTAAAAATGAAAAAATACTAAAAGGATAATATCAGTGAGAGAGTACGGGAGTTAAAAAGGTGAGAAAATTAAGGATTTTTTAATTTAAAACCGTTTGGCCCTTTTAAAACCTTTCAGTTCGCGTGCCAGTCGGCGGAGTAAGTCGTGCTCGCCAACCCATTTGGCTCACCGAGTTTTACAAAACTCCCAGCAATTTTGGGGTTCAAACGACTGATAAAGTCAGACCCGCTGACCTGTTGACTGAGCTTTTGGCTCACCGAGTTTTACAGAATCACCCATCAAGCTAGGTTGTTCAAACTCTGGTCCAAATAGGGTACGTCGACCTGTTTGGTGTGTCGTCGATTGGAATTTTAGCTCACATATTGCCCATTTTCCAACACTTTTCACTTTTTAACCTGTAAAATCAACATCCGTTATTCAAAAGCAAACTTTAAAAACATCAAAAACATGGGTTGCCTCCCAAGAAACGCCTTATTTAATGTCCTGGCACGATGGAAATACAAAGTCAAACATCATATTTGGGGTTGGCCATTATGTCACTAGCCAACCCTCTTTTTGGCCTTCGATTTGAAATCAATCGAGATTTGACCCATTTGCGTATCCGGCTGTTTAATAGAGACTGAGTGAGAAGTCACCGACTGATTGAGTGTTGAGACGTCCTCTTTCTTCTCTTTGAACACTTTGTCCGACCCTTCTACCTTATTGAGAATGCGTGCAAGCATTCTTCTGTACGAAAGTTCTCCGGGTCAGCTATTTGCTCGTTGGGCTTTTGGCATTCATGAGGTGGGATGCATCTTTCCTTTTGACCATACCTTTCATTCGAATTTTCATTACGATCATGCCATTCTCTGTCACATTCTCCCCATCCATAATCTCTATTCCAACCCGAGTTTCCACCCGTTCTTGGATAGTTTGACTGAAATCTTCCTCCTTGATTTGCAAGTCACTTCGAATTATGCTTCTTCGGGGTTCACTCTACCAACACCAACAACATTTACACTCTTCAAACCTCTACCCGTCACATTTTTCACAAAAATATCCAGCTGGGTCATCATTTTGGCCATGTTTTGGTCTCTCTTTTGATCCTTCTCGATCTTCTCTTTCGTCATTCTAAAATTGAGAGGAGATACTTGGTCCTCACAAGTGTACCATGCTCTATTTATCATGGTCATGCCATCAAGGAGTTGACACGCTACCTCATAGGGCTGTTGCATTATACCTCCGGGAACAAGTTGATTAGCAACACCTTTGTTCATAGAGTCAAGACTCCTATTGAAGTATTGTAGCAATATGTGGTTTGACAGTCCGTGAGTCGGACATTGAAGCACCAACTTCTGAATCTCAGCCACGTCTCGTGGATTGGTTCACCTTCCAAGCGTTTGAAACCTTGGATACTGTATCTGAGCATCATCATCTTTGACTAGGGAAATAATCTCACATGGAATGCTGCGGTAAGATCATCCCAAGTGGTAATAGGGTTCCTCGATAGATAAGCTAATTATTTGGTAGCTTTAGCCATCAAAGAGAATGGGAACAACCGGAGACGTACTGATTCTTGTGATTTGTTCTTGAAAGATAAAGGACCACATACATCCACAAAGTTCTAGATATGCTCATGGGGATCCTCATGAGCTAGCCTTCCATATAGCCCATTCATTTGTAAGAGGAATTGTGCTAGTGACATGGTAGACAACATTCCTCTCAACAGAAGATAAACGTATTGCACCAACACCACACAATTGAATTGGGTCATTCATATTGTTCACATTCCCAATATCATCTTGGTGGCCAACTTGGCAACCATTACTCCCGTTCACGCTCATTTTTTCCTCTGTTCAAACACACCAATATAAACACAAGACAAAGTAAGTCGATTCAACTACAACACAAGAAGATTACAATTTAACTTCAATAATAGAATTCTAAACAAACCACTCCCCAACAGCGGCGCCATTTTTTATAAATGCTCAACCACATATCATCCAATACAAGGAATGGTTGATCGTAATCTAGTATAAAACCCAACAAAAGGTTAGGGTTGAACCCACAGGAGGCAGTACAAGTTCAAATTCAGTTACGAAGTTATGAATATAATCTAATCGATGGTAGGAATAGAAATTATAAAAAATATTTGGTTAAATTGAAAGGGGTGACAACGAAAGTCAGATGGGGATTGGTTTGCCAATTAACAATTACTAAAACAAGGGTTTCAACAAGATTGAGATGGATTCTCTGGATGAGATCGATTATAAGCTAATTACTCCATATGGGTAATTGAAATTTAATAATAATTTGCTGAATCATTGTGGGTAGGCTAGACTATAAGTGCAATATCTTTCTCTCGAATAACTATTACAGTTCTAGCGAGTTCTCTCGAACCTCAATAAGCTTACACTACAAAACAACCCAAAACCTTAAATTACCTACACTTTAGAGCTAGATAGGTAGGAATCAGTCAAGATTCACTCTCTTGAGTTGAACCCACAACGACCCATGCGCTACAATCATCAATCGATAATCTTGGTTTTAGAACCTCTCTCTCAAGCAACCCTAAAACACTAAGGTAGAATTGTATTAGCAACTACAATTCATAAATTACTACTCAACTATCAATCAAACTCACATTAAAACAATAATAAAATCATTACACAACAATACCCATAAGCTAATTAAGCAAATAATCACATGATCACACCCCAAAAATTGGGGTTTTAGCTACACATCATAAAAATAGAGAAACAATACCAACTATATTAGCCATTAGCTGGGTAAAAGCTTCCAAGTCTTTACAATGGTCTAAAATGAGTGAATTCCAAGCCCACTTGCAAATCCTCAAAATCAAGCTTCAAAAGTTTCAAAGTTTACAATGGAAACTCAAAAACTAAGAGAAAACTCAAAATTTCAAATCGAGGGAATCAGAAATGGAAAAGTCTCTACTGAAATTTCATTTCAAATTTCAATTTATAGTTGCCCAATTTTTGGCCTGAAAGACCATTGGGTGAAGTAAGTCGCGCCTAGCCGAACCATTCGGCGATTCGCCCTTTGCTCCAATTCATCACCGATTTGCATTGACAATTTGTCTTCAGGTTTCTGTGACTTTAGGCGATCAAGGTTGCGATTGCGGATTCACTTGGCGATCCACCGACTTCCCATTCCCATCACCAAGTTGGTTCTTAACCAGGACTGGTATGGTGGAACTTTGGGCGAGCTAAAGAGCCACTCGGCGAGCCGCCAAGTGGTCTTGGCAATCACCATGATCACTTTTAATTTCTTCACTTCTTCAGCTTGTTTGCTCCTTTTTGTCAGGTAGTGTCATTGTCTTGTTCCTTAGTCTTAATAGCTGCAAATCAACACTTTAACATCAGTTTAGAGCATAAATTAGGCATTTGAGGACACTTAAACTATCAAAACAAATCCCTAAATGAGTCGAAATCTCAGATTGATCATGTAACCACAATTTCTATTGAGGGTTTAAAAATATGAAAAAGTGAACGCACAAAAAAGTCAAAGATGGTTCAATATCTCTGTCTCTTTATATATATATATATATATATATATATATATCACCCTATTTTTTAAAACAATAAGGACTAGGACGAACACAACTATAAATATTTGTACAAAAAGCAATATAAAACATACTTTTAGCAAGGAAGAACATTGCATTGCATTGCATTATTGTACTAAAAATAATGTGTGTACGGTCAACATGGACAACCCGTACTTTTAGCAATAAAGGCTGGGACAAACACAACAATAGGCTGTTGTACAAAAAGTTATGTGGATTGTACAATTGATGATTTTTATTTGACCTCACACCTGTATTGCACTTCAATTGCCACACACAATTTTTCTTTTCCTGAGACCACGTGTCTCCTATTTTACTATTTGGGATCTGGCTTCAATTCACTTCTACTTCTATTCTTCTTCTTTCTTTTGTCCTCATTGTTCTTATATCTTGTTCTTTGTTCCTAATTTTCCTCGACAAGTTGTTTGCCCCAAATTGGTGTGCGCTACCAAGATTCAGGCTATCTATTGTCAATATTTGCTAGATTTTTCTTCATCTAATATGGTGTATTTGTAAGTGTTCAGTCCTTTTGAACATAATTTTGAACTTAAATTCTTATGTATATGTTTGTAATCGCTCATGGCTCCCACAACCCTAGCTATGAAATTTAGCTACTCATTATCTCAACAGCACAATCAAAATTTATTAAAATAAATATGTTTGTGTTAATCATAAAAAGTTAAGAACAATAGCTACACTATCTTTTATTAGTCAAGAATACAAAAATATAATAAAGGAGAAGAAAGAATAAACCACAATTCTTCGGCCTCCACGGCGGCTCTTCCAAAGTTCCTAAGCTAGAAGAAAATTTATATTGTGTATTGTTTCTTGGTTCTTCGCCCCCCTCAAGAATAACTTTACATGCCCTATTTATAGATATAGAAACCCTAAATAAAATAATTGAGTCCACCTTAAATTAGGAATCCAAAACCAAAAGGAATTGGATTATTTATTTTCCGCGTGTAGCTTCCAATTTTGTGCGTGTAACTTCTTTTGATGTTGCTGCCTGACACGTGGAACAACAGGTAAGTTCTTCTTTCCTTATTTTCATATAAATTATATTAATATTATATTAACTTATTTCCATTAAGCTGTCTGTTTATTTTTCTTATTCAACTTTCCTTCTTTAATTCGTTTTAGCTCCAAACTTTTCCAATTTTCCACCAATTTATTCCTACAAATAAAATATATAATTTAGCACAATCCATCAAATTAATGCTCAAAAAGGACAAATATAAATACTAAATGGGAGGCAAATAATGATAAAAATATGTCTTTTGACCTCACATCAATACACCACACTTAAACTTTTGTTCGTTCTCGAGCAAACATTAAAGCTCATCCCAAAAAAAATCATACTAGCAATGTCATCACTTTGGTTAATACAAACAATTAGGCCATATATCAATTTTAAAACATCAAGTAGACTTTTCAATCATTATGCAAGACAACCAAATAAACAACAAACCTCTCACCTCCTAACCTCAAGAAAGGCCTTTGAACTCATCAAATTTAAACTTGATCACCTACTCTCATCAAAGAAAATTATTAAAATCATCTATCTATCATGAAATAAGTGCCCTCACAAGAAGAAATAGTCCACACACTCAAATCAAAAGATTGAATATAAATTAAGGACTTAGCATCAAAGAACACTCTCACACTCACAAAGAAAATTCACATGTATGCACAAAGAACCAATGCTTGTCCATTATGTACATCTCCACTAATTAAGCATGCTTGAATAGAATCAAATAGGACTTTAATGGGTTGTAATGTAGGCTACAGGACGGGTAGGAAAACTATATAATAGTGACTTACACTTATTTAAGCACTTTGCAATTTTAGACTTCATCACCCATTATTTTCTTTTCTTTATTTTCACCCCTCTCTTCAATAATTATTTCACAAGTAATTCTCAACATCTCAAGAATGTTTCAATCTTTTTTTTTTGAGTTTTCCTTCATAATAGCCACCCTCAATTTACGTATTTTACATGCGTTAAGGTGCACAGTGTCCTTGGAAGGACCAGGGTCATCATCAAGGTAACTTTTTTGTTTCATGTCACGTTCTTTTTTTTCATATCGCATTCTTTCAAAGAGGGCTTTTAAGCACTTTGTAGCTATCATCAATTACATTTTCACTCAACCATCCCTTTTTCTCAGAATTGATTATTAGAATAAGTCTATGATATAATGCTCAAGGAAGCAGGGTGTAAAAATTAGGGATTAAACAAAATAGTCAAAGGTAGAATATGGCTACCAACAAAAGGTTACAGGCTCAAAAGGGCTAACTAGTGATAAAATATTTGAAAAAGCTAAAATTTACCATATAAATCAAAGAAAGCCTATTATCATCTCCTAAAAAAATAATCACTTTTTATTTCGCTTCAATAACATGCAGGGCAAGTTCTAGACTAAGAGGCAAAACATGAAATAAACAAAATCTCACCACACATGGCACAATTTTCAAATCAAGATGGATCAATTCACTTCTAAGAGAGACAGGATCATAACAAACTACAAAATAAAATAAGCTATATACAAAGTCACAACCATGAACCTAGATGTCAAAAAGTTTGCAATTTCACTAGCATTCAAGCATTCACAAGAAAGTACTACTCAAAATTAGGCCCAAATAGTAAGTATCACATAACTCAAAAGGGTCTTTCCTTTTCTCTCCAAAAAAAAATACAAAAAAAAATATTTAAAATAAAATTTATTCCTAAAAAAATAAAAATAAAAGACACTCGGTTCAAAGGGACTATCCTCAGGAAAAGAACCGAAAACAAAAGCCAAGGAACCCATCCTAAAAAAAGAAAAGATTTAATAAAATGGTAAAAACTAGGAATTCATTCCTCCACCCCACACTTAAAAATATGTTATTTCCCCAAAGTATTAAATAAAATTTAAAATAAGGATTAGGAAAACTCTTTGAGGCCTTTAAGCCTAGCTAGTAGTATGTTCTCTTAATTTTCATCAAGGGTCGTCACCCCACATTTAAGCTCAAACATGTTCCTTCGCTTCAATTTTTTTTTGGTACTCAGACTTCCCCTAATTTGCAAAAAAAGAAAAAAAAAAGTGATACTAATAAATAAAATTAAAAGTAAAATAAAATAAGAAGTTACACTACTAATGTGGGTTGCCTCCCAATAAGCGCTTAATTTAATGTTGCGGCACGACACCATCAATTTTATTATTTTTCCTTCCACTTTCAATATATGAATTGCACCCCTAATTTCACATCAATTTTTCTATTACACTCAAGGGGTGGTGGTATAAAAATAAAGGTCCCAAGCAATAGATTTCTCATTATGCACTTCTTGGATCTTAAGTGAGGATTGTAATTCTCCGATATTGGAACAATAAATTCAAGAATATAGACACATTGTTCCTCCCCCATACACTCTTCTATAGGCTTAGATGAATCGATTAATATTTCATCATCTAAACATAATGTGGAAAAATGGTTGGAATGAGGTCTATTGCGCCCTAACTTATGAATTGTATTATTATTTACACCCTCATATTTACACATACTAGAGTTTTTAAAAATAATATTATCTACTTCATTACATAACTCTAGTGTACTCTTCTCAACAATGACAACATCAATAAATATATGATCAAGCAATTGGCCCTCAACTTTTAGCTCTTCAAGTTGACTTATTGTCACACCCCGAGCGTACACCCTGGGCGGGACCGGCACTCGGAGACCATTGCTGGCCCCAAGCGAACCCTTGGCCTGGCTTTCTTAACTCAGCGGAAACTTATCTCAAAAGCATAACTCAATGCAATGAAAGGTTATAAACAACCAACTGATAAAATATGGCCAAAAATGCAACTCGAGTCTCAAAATAGAATAGTAATATATATACATAGATGAGAGACTCAAAACTAACTAACTAACTATTTATGAAGCCTCTAAAATACTGAGATGATGTTGGGACAGACCCCGCAACATCCTAATAAAACAAAACTTAAGAACATAAATAATTGAGTCCTCCGGAATGCAAGGAGGCTCACCACTGACTTTGGAGTGCTTAGCTGGATCAACGGTGTACTGGATGCTGATCTGGGTACCTGCGTCTGCATCATAAAACGATGCAGGCCAACTGGCATCAGTACATGGAATGTACGAGTATGGGAGCTGGACCGCTAAACAACAACTTAAGCTTGAAAGGGATACAAAAGAGAACTTACCTTGGCTCTGTTCGACTCATGAACAACTAAACTCAAATATGTAAAGCAATAAGACACATGGAATACATAAATAGCTTGTAAAACAATGTAAACAACTTAACTCGTTAATGATAAAACAATAACAAGCTCAACTTTAATCATTTAAAAGTAATATAACTTTTGTGGGAGGTTCTCTAACCGACAACCACTACTATGAGCCCTAGTGATGATACAACATCTTACCTCACGTTGCCCGAGGACCATCCTATACCTTGCCGTGATATAGGACCTTACTTTTGCTTAGTAGATCCACTAGCCTAATCTTACGTGATCATCTGAAAAGAATGATACGTCAAGTCCCATGTTGGCGCATGGTTCTTATGGAGAGTTGAGTTACTATGAACTCGTGTCCCCAATTCGGTGCTCAATACTACTCCCAAAAATACTTTGGCTCATGCTTTTAAATTAACTTCTTTTTTGATTGAGGTAATTACTCAAAACTCAGCCCAAAGGCTCTTTTGGAAAACATGGTTCCTTCCTTACTTAAATGTAAAAACATTTATAAACTTCTTTGGGAATACTTAGTTCCCTAATTACTTTTGAGAAATGCACTTGACTCTTGACTCTTGACTTAACTCGAAACTCTTGACTTAACTGGAAACTCTTGACTTGACCTGAAACTCGATAATCTTTACTAGATTGAAACTGTATACTTAACTTGGAACTCGACACTTAACTTGGAGCTCGATACATAACTTGGAGCTCGATACTTAACTTGGAACTTGAGCCTTAGAATGAAGTCAAAACGTTCAATGAAGACTCTTGAAAACGTTGAAGACTTGCTTGGACTTACTTAACTTCTAAGCTCGACTTCTAATTTCACTTGACTTGGAAACTAACTTCACTTGAATTGGAAACTAACTTCACTTGAATTGGAATCTAACTTCACTTGAATTGGAATCTAACTTCACTTGAATTGGAATCTAACTCACCTTGAATTGGATTATGGATTCAAGGGTAATGATCTCATGTTTACGACACTTCTCATTTTCTTACTCACTTGCTCAAGTCTTGAAACAAGTTACTAGAAATTGTAGACGACTCCTCACAAAGACTCAAAGGGATTTCCTTAGAATATTTGAAAGAATTCTCAAAACATAACTCTCAACTCTACCTTGAATTTGAATTATGAATTCAAGATTTTGATCATGATAGGAATGACTTTTAGGTGTTTAGAAGTAGATTAGAGTAGTTAGAATCGAAACATAGTGAATGCGCACTTTAAATGAGCTCAAACGGGGCAACCGACGAAAAAAAGATGGGGCAAGTGACCCTGGCTCCATGGGTGGCACGGGGCGCCAGCCCCTAAACTTCAGAGGGGAGTTTGGGGCGCTCTGGCAGGCGCGTCGCGCCAGGCCCCCAACCCAGAAATTTCAGCAAGTTTATTTTCTCGTTTTCTCACCTTATTTCACCTAAAATCGAATGGTTTCTACCCCAAATCACATAGAATCATTAAAACCCTCAATATACCATAGATTCAACTCAAAAACTCCACCGGAAACATCTACCAAACCAACAAGAAACTTCAACAACACAACCACAAACTTCAACCAACAACAACCACAACCAACAGCTTCAACAAATATAACCAGCAACTTCAACAAACATGATCAAACTTTTCTCAATAATAAAAATGAGTTTGGCGTGTGGGGGTAAGAACCAACCAACACTTTGAACTCACATACCTTAATAGGGATCACCCCCGACGATACCACGACGATCTTCTTGCTTGATCTCCTCTTCTTCTTCTCTCAAAACCCTCACTCTTACTTCTTTTAAAATGGTAAAACTGATCAAAATAATCTGCCTAACACATTTATATAACCAATATAAAAGGCTAGGGAAAAGACCAAAATGCCCTTAAAATTTCCGGACGGATTCCCTGCCAACTGCCCAACTTTAAATGGCCATATCTCACTCATACGAACTCGGAACCGAGCAAACTCGGTGGCGTTGGAAAGATCATTCCACAAGCTTCACAACCATTACTGGAACTACTCCTAACTCATCCTGAGCGATGATTTACGACTGGTCAAAGTTGGCCAAAACTTCATTGATTTCCATACTTGGGCCAAATTTCCAAAACTTTAAAATTCTTTCCAAAAATGAAAATTTCCAATTCTAAGCATCTTCAATTATTTCAAAATGCCGGATGTTACAATATCTCCCGCTTGGGAACATTCGTCCTCGAATGAGGTGACTCTTACTACGCTAAGGGTGTAACATCAACTCAAACACCCAACAAGCAACCATGCAAACGACAACAACATGCTGACTATAACTTGAAGAACACCAAGAGGGAAAGTAGTACCTTGATCGACATTTCCTCCGAATTCAAAGAGAGATGGATATCTCTTCTTCAACAAACTGGTTCCTCCAAAGGACCTTTGACTGATGCTACATCTTTCGTTCTCAATCTACAAACTTGGCGGTCAAAAATCTTAACAGGTTTCTCCTCATTACTCCTTTCATGGTTGAAACTTTCAAACATACCCAGTCCTCTACTTCGAACTCTAACACCCTTCTTCTAACATCAATGTAGGATTCTTGACGACTCTGTGCTTTTTAACCTCTCTTGAATCACTTTCGCCTTCTCTATACCTTGATGGACTAACTCTAGATTTATCAACCCTGCTTCACTAACTTCAAACCATCCAAAAAGAGATCTACATCTCCTCCCATAAAGAGCCTCATAACTAGTCATATGGATGCTAGAGTGCTACCTATCGTTGTAAGCAACTCCATGCAAGATAGGTAATCGTCTCAATTATCCTTGAAATCAATTCCACAATCAACCTTGATACCTCAAAACACCATCTCCCCCTTGTTCCAAAAGCCATAACTGCTTATGAACATTTTGCCTGTAATTCCAGCAAGATAGGGTCTGAGTCTTTCTCACCTTCTACTTCTGACACTAATGATAACTCGGCCTTCTATTCCTCCTTCAACGGAATCTATAAGTCTGACTCCCAGGCGTGCAAGTCTGTGCACATCGTTTTGCTAACTCTCTCTTTCCTTCTCCAATATGGGCGGTGCTACCCATAGACAACTTTGCTTAAAGAATCGATATCAACATTAACCTTACCATGGTGATAAAGAAAACTCATTTCATCATCCTTGAGTACCTTTAACCACTCTCTTTTTGGCTGAGATTAAGCTTATCTTAAGTGAACACACCCACATAAACATCATACAACAATGACACCATGTCTTCGAAGCAAAAACTACAACAACCAACTCTAGCTCATCACATTACACCTCGATTCTCCTAAACTCGACTATTATTCTCAAATCCACTTTAGATTCAGATATTCAGTAGGTACTCAGGAACCAAATATCATAACTGGGCGGTAGTCAACTTCTCGTTCCATTATTGAAAGTCTTCCTCACAAGCTTTAGACCATTGAAAAATTTCGCTGTTCTTCCGAGTCAACTTGGTCAAATAAAACCCTTATCTAACAGATCCCTTTAACTGCTCTTTAAACTCTTTCAACTCTGCTGGTGCCAATCAATATGGCGAAAAAGAGATAGGACAAATATCTGGAATGCTGTCTATGCCGAAATCTATTTCTCTCTTAGGAGGAATTCCGAGTAGATTATTAGGAAAACTTCTTGAAACTCTCTTACTAACCACTCCTTTAGATCCAACTAAGGGCTCTCATTCGAATATTTCTCATAGTAAAACCTCATCCTTTTCTTCCTCATTTTTAAAAACCTTAAATGGAACTATTCCACCATCACAACACGATAAGAACATCAACCTCCTCTTTTTAACACCACTCCATTTCTAAAATGACCTCTGAAAAGATATCTCGCAAACTCTTTGAATTCATTACCATCTTAATCTAAAACACTTGACTCTATTTACCTTCTCAGTACACCTATTAACGCTCTTGTTACTCTAGTGAGTTAACCACACTTCATTGCCCTTATCTAAAGGTTAGGGTCTCTCCCTTGTACCACTCATATTTATTGCAACTAATCACCTTAATTCCTCACCTACTCTATGTCAAGTCTACTAGATCAATTACTCTGGTGACTTAATCACACTTCATTGCCCTTATCTAAAGGTTAGGGTCTCTCACTTGTACCACTCATATTTATTGCAACTAATCACCTTAATTCCTCACCTACTCTATGTCAAGTCTACTAGATCAAATCTCAAGACTAGCATCATCACTCTCATGTTGCCATTTTTTTGGTCATGACACTCATCTCAAATTCAAGCTTAAGGTTTATGACTAAACCCGAATATTAATATGATTTCTCGTTTACTATACTAACTTACAACTACTAAGTACAAATTGAGAGACTCTTGTCCACTAGGACCTTATGACCAATAGTCAAACCACACCTCTTAGTATTCATACTCACAATTTACTATCACATTTCCCTTCACAACTTGAGTACTATTCACTCATTCACTATACATCAATGCCCAATAATTCTATACCACTTTGAATGTTATGGGACCTCTCTCAAAATCATAAGCCTAGCTTAGATCTAACACCTCATGAATACTCTGCTTTCTTTTTCAACACTCTCACCTGGTCATTTTCTACACAATAACACTTCATCACTAACTCATTTCTAGCTACAACACACTCTTCCTCTTATGATGTAAACTTCACAACTCATCACTTCTTAGTCTACCCATAAGGGACAACTCCTCATTCATAACTTACTTGGTGCATGACTACAATAACATAGCTTGCCTCATCACTATCTCCCTTACTTAAATTACTAAACTTCTGTATATTTCTCTCTCTAACTCTGGGCTCTTTCTCTACTACTGCTCATGGTCTCGTAACGCATGCTGCTCTTTCGGGTGAAAATCATATCCAAGCTCTAAACATACATCCTCGTAAGGCTCTCAGCTGAAACAATACTTCGAGAAGAAAGTACAACTCACTTTTAGCTCAAATGCACGATTCATAAGAAGGCATTACTCCGAAACTGAACACTTAACTTACTCTTGGGCTTCCTTTAAGCCCCTCTGAATTCTCATGACTTTCTCAAGACTCTTGCTAAGAACAACTCATCGACAAAGAACTGACTCTACTTTTCAACCACCTCTAGTATGATGGGTAGTCGAAAGATTCTGAGAACGCACGAGTTAGAATAGATCTCTATGACTTAGCTCTATTGCACGATTAAGAGTGTGAAAGAAAGGATACTTTTCTTAAATGTCTGTAGTCCCTCATTTATAGAAGTGGGGCCCTCACAACCATAATCAAGATCTTACTGACATGGCTTCATAGACACCCTAGGACACTTGAACTCTGTGCTCTGATACCAAGTTTGTCACGCCTCGAGCCTACACCCTGGGCGGGATCGACACTCGGAGACCATTGCTAGCCCCAAGCGAACCCTTGGTCTGGTTTTCTTAACTCAGCGGAAACTTATCTCAAAAGCATAACTCAATGCAATGAAAGATTATAAACAACCAACTGATAAAATATGGCCAAAAATGCAACTCAAGTCTCAAAATAGAATAGTAATATATATACATAGATGAGAGACTCAAAACTAACTGACTGACTGTCTATGAAGCCTCTAAAATACTGAGATGGATGTTGGGACAGACCCCGCAACATCCTAATAAAACAAAACTTAAGAACATAAATAATTGAGTCCTCCGGAATGCAAGGAGGCTCATCACTGACTCTGGAGTGCTCAACTGGATCTGGGTACCTGCGTCTGCATCATAAACTGATGCAGGACAACTGGCATAAGTACATGGAATGTACGAGTATGCGAGCTGGACTGCTAAACAACAACTTAAGCTTGAAAGGAGAACTTACCTTGGCTCTGTTCGACTCATGAACAACTAAACTCAAATATGTAAAGCAATAAGACACATGCAATACATAAATAGCTTGTAAAACAATGTAGACAACTTAACTCGTTAATGATAAAACAATAACAAACTCAACTTTAATCATTTAAAAGTAATATAACTTTTGTGGGAGGTTCTTTAACCGACAACCACCACTATGAGCCCTAGTGATGATACAACGTCTTACCTCACGTTTCCTGAGGACCATCCTATACCTTGCCGTGATATAGGACCTTACTTTTGCTTAGTGGATCCACTAGCCTAATCTTGCGTGATCATCTAAAAAGAATGATACGTCAAGTCCCATGTTGGCGCATTGTTCTTATGGAGAGTTGAGTTAGTATAAACTCGTGTCCCCAATTCGGTGCTCAATACTACTCCCAAAAATTCTTTGGCTCATGCTTTTAAATTAACTTCTTTCTTTGATTGAGATAATTACTCAAAACTCAGCCCAAAGGCTCTTTTGGAAAACATGGTTCCTTTTTACTTAAATGTAAAAACATTTATAAACTTCTTTGGGAATACTTAGTTCCCTAATTACTTTTGAGAAATGCACTTGACTCTTGACTCTTGACTTAACTCGAAACTCTTGACTTAACTGGAAACTCTTGACCTGACTTGAAACTCGATAATCTTTACTCGACTTGAAACTGTATACTTAACTTGGAACTCAACAATTAACTTGGAGCTCGATATTTAACTTGAATCTTGATACTTAACTTGGAACTTGAGCCTTAGAATGAAGTTAAAACGTACAATGAAGACTCTTGAAAACTTTGAAACTAACTTCACTTGAATTGGAAACTAACTTCACTTGAATTGGAATCTAACTTCACTTGAATTGGAATCTAACTCACCCTGAATTGGATTATGGATTCAAGGGTAATGATCTCATGTTTACGACACTTCTCATTTTCTTACTCACTTGCTCGAGTCTTGAAACAAGTTACTAGAAATTGTAGACGACTCCTCACAAAGACTCAAAGGGATTTCCTTAGAATATTTGAAAGAATTCTCAAAACATAACTCTCAACTCTACCTTGAATTTGAATTATGAATTCAAGATTTTGATCATGTTAGGAATGAGTTTTAGGTGTTTAGAAGTAGCTTAGAGTAGTTATAATCAAAAGGGAGTGAATGCGCACTTTAAATGAGCTCAAACGGGGCAACCAACGCCAAAAAGATGGGGAAAGTGACCCTGGCGCCACGGGTGGCGCGGGGCGCCAGCCCCTAAACTTCAGAGGGGAATTTGGGGCGCTCTGGCAGGCGCGTCGCGCCAGGCCCCCAACCCAGAAATTTCAGCAAGTTTATTTTCTCGTTTTCTCACCTTATTTCACCTAAACTCGAATGGTTTATTCCCCAAATCACTTAGCATCATTAAAACCCTCAATACACCATAGATTCAACTCAAAAAATCCACCGGAAACATCCACCTAACCAACAAGAAACTTCAACAACACAACCACAAACTTCAACCAACAACAACCACAACCAACAACTTCAACAAATATAACCAACAACTTCAACAAACATGATCAAACTTTTCTCAATAATAAAAATGAGTTTGGCGTGTGGGGGAAAGAACCAACCAACACTTTGAACTCACATACCTTAATAGGGATCACCCCCGACGATACCACGACGATCTTCTTGCTTGATCTCCTCTTCTTCTTCTCTCAAAACCCTCACTCTTACTTCTTTTAAAATGGTAAAACTGATCAAAATAATCAGCCTAACACATTTATATAACCAAAATAAAAGGCGAGGGAAAAGACCAAAATGCCCTTAAAATTTCCGGACGGATTCCCTGCCAACTGCCCAACTTTAAATGGCCATATCTCACTCATACGAACTCGGAATCGAGCAAACTCGGTGGCGTTGGAAAGATCATTCCACAAGCTTCAAAACCATAACTGGAACTACTCCTAACTCATCCTGAGCTATGATTTACGACTGCTCAAAGTTGGCCAAAACATCACTGATTTCCATACTTGGCCAAATTTCCAAAACTTTAAAATTCTTTCCAAAAATGAAAATTTCCAATTCTAAGCCTCTTCAATTATTTGAAAATGTCGGATGTTACAAAGTATTTTTTCTTCCTCACACAGATTATTACTAAATTGTTGGGTGTCATATGATTTAATCTTTGCACTGAACTCACAATCTAAATAATAGAGATCAAATTTAAAGGCATATTCACGACTGCGCTTACATATTGATTTATAGCAAAGTATTAACAAATTTTTCATGTCCCCATACAACTTATCTTATTAAGAAATAATTAACCTATAATAACCCATAAAATTAGAAGGGGAAGAATTGCAAGAACACTTATCACTACATACTTTAGATGACATCTCAAGAAGAGTAAAAGAAGTATGATAATAATAATACAAAAAATAATTTAAAACAAATCCTAAGAAACAAAAAAAAAGAAAAAAGACTACAAGTCAAAATAAATACTAAAGACAATTTCTAAGCCACATTCCCCAGCAACGGCACCATTCTTGAAAAGAAATATAAATGATCGTATGCAATATATTTACCCAACTATCAGTCGAGGTCGATCCCACCGAGAATATGGAAGAATATTGTCAATAGCAAATATTTAACTCGATAGTCATTATATAAAAATGGGGGGATTTAAATTGAAAAAAAAATAAAAACAATATAAATAGCTTTGAACTAAGTATTTATTTATATTCAGATTATTAGAAATAACTAAGAATGTGTTCCCCATAAGCTCATAATGTGGTAATCCTAATGATAGTAATCCTTTTCTAGTGTATTACATGCAAAGTGATAAGTTAGATATCTCTAATTTCTTGGTTCGGCAACTAGAGAATTTCACCCCGCACCTTGGTTCGGCTACAAGTGTATAATTTACTAACACTTACCTTTACCTCATATTAGACATCACATCGATGTATGGCTTTGTTTTCACCCTCGCACCAATCGACATTAGACTATTAGATAGTATCACACTAAATCTATGTTGATAATTCTTTTCTTATTAGCTACCTTCTTGGTCAGACAAGTAGCAACAAGGCGAGTTCTAACGTTGGCCACCGTTAAAAAGACTTCTAAACAAAAGAATTATCAATGCATGCAACAACTCCATTCAAGAATTACTTAATTACTATTCATACGTTGTTAATCGTTCATGGTTCCCACAACCCTAGTTATGAAATTTAGCTACTCATTATCTCAACAACACAATCAAAATTTATTAAAATAAATATGCTTTTGTTAATCATAATAAGTTAAGAACAATAACTAAACTATCTTTTATTAATCACGAATACAAATAAATAATAAAGGAGAAGAAAGAATAAACCATAATTCTCCGGCCTTCACGGTGGCTCTTCCAAAGTTCCTAAGCTAGAAGAAAATTTATATTTTGTATTGTTTCTTGGTTCTTCGCCCCCCTCAAGAATAACTTTTCATGCCCTATTTATAGATATAGAAACCCTAAATAAAATAATTGAGTCCACCTTAAATTAGGAATCCAAAACCAAAAGCAATTGGATTTTTTTTCCGTGTGTAGCTTCAAATTTTATGCGTGTAACTTCTTTTGATGTTGCTGCCTGACACGTGGACCAACAGGTAAGTTCTTCTTTTCTTATTTTCATATAAATTATTTTAATATTATATTAACTTATTTCCACTAAGCTGCCTGTTTGATTTTCTTCTTCAAGTTTCCATCTTTAATTCGTTTTAGCTCCAAACTTCTCCAATTTTTCACCAACTTAATCCTACAAATAAAATATACAATTTAGCACAATCCATCAAATTAATGCTCAAAAAGGACAAATATAAATACTAAATGGGAGGAAAATAATGATAAAAAATATGTATTTTGACCTCACATCAATAGGTAAAACAGGTTGATGTGAATGAGAAAAGAAAAGAAGAAAATGCAAGCTGGAATTTGGGATTCTGATGTCCAAGTGAAGACCACGGAGCCCTAGATGGGTCGTGGTCCTCCTGAGTGCCGTGAAGTTGCTCGTGGTGATGAAGCAGTGGGCAGGGAGATATGGAGTTTGCAGACCAAAGGTTAAGTAAAGACCACGACACCTTTCACGGGCAGTGATCCTTACGACGGTCCGCGGTAAGGATCGTTATGGATTTCAAGTGTGCAGTCAATACGAAGTGGAATTATGATTTGGCCAAGTGAAGACCATAGACAACCAGATGGACCATGGTCATCATAATAGGTCATGATGCTGCCCGTCATGGAGTTCCAGTGAACAAGGCTTGAGGAGCTATATTTTGGTGGACCAAGTAAAGACCAGGAAGGCCTCACGGGTTGTGTTCCTCACAACGGTCTGTGATGGAGATCGTGGTAGATATCCAGTTGAAAAGTCTTGAAGAACTAAGTTTTGAGAGTTCCAAGTAAGGACCACGGAAGGCTTCATGGACCGTGAAGCCCTTGACGGACCGTTAAAGTATCCGTGAAGCTGCCTGAGTCCTACTTCGAGTAGGACTCATTTTAGGCATTCTATTTGAATTAATTAGTTTATTTTTTGGTGTTATCTCGTCATATCTGGGAGGATCGACTAAGTGTGAAATATTCTTAGCTTTGAGTTGGGACGATTAACATTGAATCAAGTTTTCGAGTTGGATTTTGGTTTTTAATTATCAAGTGTTTATTGATTTTTCCGACTTTCCTATGTACTTTCTCTTCATGTTTTCGTAGAAAATCTCTGTATGTTTAGTTGAAATCATGAGTGGATAAACACCACAACTGGGATTGTGGGATCCATGACGGATATCTAAGTGTGAATTCTTAAAACGAGTAAAAGGTGATTTATATTTACAAAGCATAATTCACCTTTTGTTATTCATGTATTCTAATGAGTGCACACATTACAGTTAGCCTGTATCGGTCAATTGTTTGAGAGAAAAATGATAGCTAGAAAAAATCTGAGTTAATCTAATGAAATGGAGTCAAAGTTCAAGTTCGAGATAAGAGAACTTTAACACCATTATAAGCAAGAGTAAAACCTCTTAACACTCTAGGAACGAGAGCACTAGGGCGAAACCTATCAAACTAGACTGAGAAGTGTTAGATATATCTGACTCGCTTGTACTATGCAAAGATGAATTGCCTGAAACTCATTTACGGAAAAACACTAGATTTAACATTATGGTGAATACAGTCTTGGTTTCATTCATTTATAAATACAACTTTAAATTAAATACTCCGTCAATTTTTAATCCGGATCTTGTTTAACAATCTTGGTTACTAGAACCTTATAGCTAAACCCATTTACATTCTGTAATTGTTTTCTCTAGGATATAATAATAACATTTGGGTAAAACGCGACACTGAAATCATTTATGTAAAGAAATTCTTTGTGGAATCGACCTCAACTCACGTTGAGTTCTATAAATGGACTTCGACCGTTTATACTTCTTAATTAAAGTGCAAGCTTGGACTTATCAAGATGCAACAACTTTAAGCAACTAGTAATTACCCATTATGCGAAATTAGCATTGGACTGTTCACATTCCTAAGGTTCAATTTCTAATTATTTACTTCCCATGTTAAGTAATCTTTGTCATAAATTGGTTACTAAATCCCCCCATTTGTTATAAATCATCGAAACTTTGTGATTTGTTTTCATGTTACAAAACCTTTACTTCTACAAACGATTATGATAAGTTTTTACTTCTTAATTGGATTCTTTACTGTATCACTTCCTGTGGGATCGACCCCAACTCTTAGTTTGATGTATACTTGTTCACGATCGCCTACACTTAAAATTGGATAAAGTGTAGTTGAGTGGTATTGAATATCACATGGGTTCAGGCTCAGAACCTATACAAGTTAGAATCAAGGGGTGAGTACGAACAACAAGATACCTAGCAATCAACCTACTAAACAAAGAAACTAGCTAGAAAACAAATACCCCGACTCTCTAACCAAACCTCCTCAAACTACAACCTGCACAGAAATCTGCCCAACCTAGCAATTCTACAGTACCCTGCGCACAGGCCCAATATATTCTCAGTTCAATAACCACAATTCATCAATTAAAAGAATCAAATAAGTCATCCTTAAAGTCATGTTGTTCAATAACCACAACAAGTACATCAAGCTCAATTATCAAGCAATGTCATGCATAAGCATTAAATACATCAAGTCACCATAATCAATTTTTTTCTAATACCTTTTCCCATCGGCTTTATAACCATTGCCGGAAATGACCCCAATTTTTATATTTTAGCCCAATATAATTTTCTTATTATATTTTTGATTAGCTTGTAATTCTAAATGCCACATAATTAAGTGGTAGTTATAATGACTTAGGGCCAATTTTTTTGTATATCACTCTCTTTCTTTAGTAAACTGAGCAAGTCTAGATATTTTTGAAACTTACTGAAGTTTTTGATGTGATTTCTGAAATAGAAATGACTTATCGGTAAACAAGATTCAGTGATATTTGAGCTTGGTTTTCTTCTTGGCAAAGAGGTTGATTTCCAAGTTAGACATGATTGAAGGATAGGAGAAAATTGTTCCATAAAGTTGATGACGGATGGAATAGAATAGGAGTCTGAAATTATACACAACAAAAGAAACAAGATCATTTTTATTAAGCTGCCTAGCAACATCTCTGGCAGATAATCTAGAAACTTCAATTTAGGTCTTTGAGATTATGGCACAGGTTGACAGCATGAACAATGTATAGAAAAGAGCATGGAATGGATGTGACACCATTTCTTCAAAGATGAAATACATTAAAAAGTTGACAGTCAGTTGCATTTACAGAATAAGCAATAAGAAGACGGTATGAGTCTAAACCTAGACTTCTAAAGAACTTTTACACAAAGTAGAGATTGATTAGCTGAAGAAAAGGGAAATAATTCCTTGATGGCACAATAACAAGGTAAGCAAGACCAGCAACATGAATTGACTATCGAGAATATTTAGATTGCGATTTAAGTGAATATGATTCTTTTCTAGGGGTGAAGGGTGAGCCAATGTATTTGTATCTGTAGATTCTTTTTCCTTCTTTCTTTTGGAAATTCAATAAATCAATTTAATGTTTAGTTCAGTTGACATCACACATTCTTAATTTCATTACTTATTATAGTGGATGGTGTCGTTAATTTTGTTCTTGATAAATTGATATTTAGGATCCACAAGTCTTTTCAATCGTTTAAGAGAGACAATTGAACTTCTAAACTTCTCTTAAATTGCAATTGTTCAGCTACTTGAGGAAGAAAGCCAGACGTGAGCTTCTAGATTTATTCACAAAAATAATTTTTAAGCATTCATTTCTTTGCTCTTTACTTGTTAACATGTGTATTGGCACCTTCTTTTCCAGCAAACCATGGGTACCCTCAATTTGAGAAACCCACCACTAGCATCACTTAAGACTCCAAATAGCAAGATTTGGTCTCGCTACTTGAAAGCTTCAGAAGTTCTCTGGAGTACTCTTTCTTATTTTCTTTCATTGAATTTTTCAGCTTTTCCTTTATTTCTTATACTTTCAATTTGAGGATACTCTTAAGGAAGATGGTTCTCAAACTTAAGAAAACTTTTGTCATCTTGATCACATTTAGGTATTGTAAAAATTATTTTCTAATTCTATTTTGTGCCTCTTAAACTTAAAATAAGTTGATATTTGTATGTTATCCTCTTTCATTAATAAAAATATCTTTTTCTTTCTAATTCACAAATATTGATTTATTTATGCAATGAAATTATTGATCTTATAAGGCTCCACAACGTGAATAAGACAACAAGATATCACTCTCCTTGTAGCAGATCTTATTTGCCGCTTTCTCTTGTTTCTATTTTAGAAATATCTTAACTTACCTAATAAAAGATGGACATTTAGGTGCTGAATTTTTTAGTTGAGGGATAGTGTTGAGTACTACGGTCTATGTCAGAGCGGAGAGAATATAACACATTCAATAATATGAAGTTCATATATCCATATAATATACAATTTATGGGGTGGTCTTATGCATTTTTCTTATAATAAATAAAAGTAACCAATCATGTACATGTTGTACGTAGCCTATTGCTTATCATTATCTATTTAAACTTCACTGTTTGATTTTCTCTATCTATGATGTAAGATTGAAGTTTCTCTTTCTCACAAGTACACTGGAGCTTCTCTTTCTCACAATAAATAAAAATGTCGCATTCATCTTAGTGCAAATACATTTGAAAAATTGCAATTGAATTATTTAGGTAGTAATTTTTATAGTAAAAAAGTGATAGTGAAACTATGCATGTTTTGCCCATGCTGAACACGGGTTATGGCCAATCTAGTATATATAAAAATATTGTGCTTGTATACAATTTAAGTACCTAAATTTTATATTAATTTATTTTCAAAAAATACAATAAAATTCGGTAATAAGAAGATTAAATGGACAAATACTAATTAACATGCTCCAAATTGACCATAAGTGAAATCAAGACTGGATTCTTATATTACAATAATCTTGACGCTTGGACTTAAATAAAAATAAATTTATTAGGTTTCTTGTGTTAACACAAATTCTAGTAGTATATACAGGCACACAAAATAGATCTAGTTTAATACACAAAACTATCATGGAGGCTCTTTTAGAAGCGGTAAGGGATAAAAAGATAGGTGAAATGTTGTTCTACAAAAGATATCATCCCCCTTTTAAGACCAGTCATCTTTCAATTGATTCACAAAAAATAGTTCTGTTGATGTGTTTTCATTGAAGAATGAACAAGTGACAACTAGTAATTTTGAAAATGCAGTGGCTCCTGAAGAAGTATCATTAAAATTTGGTTTTCAAAAGAATTATCAACGCTTGAAAGAAAAAGTGCCTTATGCCAATAGTTGAAATCAAGAACGATATAAGAGGTTGGGCGAACTGGCAATTACAACCGCCACACCCGAAATCCTTGAATATATAAGGAGGTTAAGTCAAGATGTCTACAAGTTGTCTTCAAGAGAAGATATGCTCAATTAGTTTGAGAAACACAATTTTTTTTATTGGGGTAGCTACGATCAAGAAATAATGAATTTGGTTTTAAATCTTTCATATGGATTCAAAGTTTTTCTCTTATATATAGTCAGATTTTGACTATTTGGATTTTACATGATTGTTTTTGTTGTATGAATATATAAATGTTTAAGCAAAAGAATAATGATTATAAGATTGAACCTATGAAATCAAATTTTATAGCACGTTTTTGTTATTATCACTAAAAATTTAATAATTAACATTCTTCAAATTTACTATAACTGAAATCAAGACTAGATTTTCATTTTTTAATAATCTTGAAGCTTGTTCTTAAATGGAAATAAATTTGTTAGGTTTCTTGTGTTAACACAAATTCATGTAGTATATATAGACACACAAAATAAATCTATTTTAATACACAAAACTATCATGGGGACATGTCACGACACAGAAATGGACATGATGACACTTGTCTTTTCCCACCCGAACAAGTCCTCCTCAACCCAACGAATATGAATGAAAAGCGGAATAGCAACAAAAACAAGAACAAGATAAAATGAAAAACGTATTCTTCTTTTAAAACCCCCAAAATCTGGTTGTCACACGTACAAGCTACTAAATACATAAATACATAAATACATAATTAAGAAATAAATACAAGTCTAAACCTTTGTTTCTCAAATAGAACAAATTATAAAAAAAAAAAAGGAAAAAGAGGGTCCGCTGAATGACAAGCAACCACCTCTTAAAGTCCTTGACAAGCCTCGGGATTGGAGAAAGAGAAAGATATCTCGTGGTTCCAGGCTCAGTACCTATACAAGTGTAGAAGAAAGGGGTGAGTACCAATAACACGGTACCCCAACAAGCAACCTACTAAAACAACAACTAGCTAGAAAATGAATACCCCGACTCTCCAACCAAACCTCCTCTAACTACAACCTGCACAGAAATCAGCTCAACCTAGCAATTCTACAATACTCGGCTCACACGCCTAATATATTCTTTGTTCAATAACCACAATTCATTAATTAAAGGAATCAAACAAGTCAACCTCAAAGTCAAGTAGTTTAGTCACACACAACTAGTATATGAAGTTCAATTATAAAGAAATTTCATGCTTAAGCATTAAATACATCAAGTCACCATAATCAATCTCTTGCTGGAACCATTTCCCATTAGCTTTATAATCTTTGTCGGAAATGACCTCAACATATTAACACTCGCCGATAAAAAGCTCAACCAAATTACACTCTCATCGATAAAGACCTCGACATAATAATTGTCATGACCCAGGGGTAACCTTTAGATGTAACATGCAGTATAGAACCCCGAAGGACTCCATGCAAGCCATTTATCTCTCATAACATAAAAAATAGAACAATAAGTGTAAAACAATAGACCAAGTCAATACATTTTATAAAATGAAAAGCGGAAGTCTAAAACTCTTCTCTCATCATAGCCATCTAATACAATAGAATGAAATTGGGCCTAGCCCATAAATTATGTTCAAAAGAGAAATACATGAAAGAAACTGAAAACAATAAAGTTTGTCCTCGAAGCACGATGACTCATCAAAGCTCGAAAAATATCTCAAGTCAACCTATAGCCACGAAACTCGGGAACCTGACTGTCAGACCCTATAATTAGGGAAATATATGCAACAGTATGCGTTAGTACAAAATAATGTACCAAGTATGGTAGCCATGCATAAAACAGTAAAACCATGCTAAAAAGGACATGTCATTTCATGACATGCAATTGACCTAGCTAAAACATGATAAAAGGGAGTTAGAAAACATACTTCATAAAAACATTGTTAATGCATGCTAACATCATCTTTAAAGTCTTTGCACATGATGAGTACAAGATTTGGGCTTATTTAGGTCTTTGTTTTGATAGTTTCAGTGTCCTCAAATGCCTAATTTATGTCATAAACTAATGTTGAAGCATTGATTTTCAAGTATATGAGCTAAGGAACAAGACAAGGACCCTAACATACAAAAAGGAGCATAAGAAGCTGAAGAAGAGAAGAAAGGCGAGCCAACCGATCTCCAAGACCACTTAACGGTTCGCCGAGTGGCTCTTTAGCCCGCCTAAAATTCCAGTGTGCTAGCCCTGAGGGAGGAACCAAGTTGGCGACAAGAATGGGAAGTTGACGAATCGCCGATCAGTTTCGGGATGACATGATGGATAGTCCAAAGTTACAAGACTTGAGGATGCTAAGAGCCAATGCAGAATGGTGATGAAAGAGAGCAAAGGGCGGATCGCCGACGCACTTGGTGATCCCGACTTATCTCGCTTAATTACCTTTCAGGCCAATTTTTTGGGAAACTACAAATTGATTTTAAAAAGGAGTTTTAAGTAGTTCAAAAAAGTTCACACAAAGTAGAGATATTTCCTATTCTAGAGTTAAAGTTTACTCTTTGTTTTAGACTGATTATTGTAAAAGTCTTGAGAATTTCAACCTGGGTTTTTGAACTTATCGATTTTGGAACATTGTAAAGGCTCGAAGACTCTTACCTAGTTGATGTCTAATTGATTTGGTAACCGTTTTTACCTTTTTATGATGTTTGGCTAAAACCCCAATTCTTGGGGTGTGATCATGTGATTATGGGTTGAATTAGTTTATGGGTATTATTAATTACTAATTTAAATCCTATATTGAAGTGTGCTTAATATTTAGCTGTGTTTTAATCTATGAATTGTAGTTGCAAATGCAGTTCTAATTTTGTGTTCTTAGCTTGCTCGAGAGAGAGGTTTTGGTACCAAAGCGTTTGATTAATGGTTTGTAGGTTTTGGATTGATATAGGTTCAGCTCGAGAGAGTGAATCCTAAACCTAATTCTACCCATCTAGCTCGAGAGAGTAGATAAATCAAGGTGTGGGCTACTCTTAATTTCTATGCTTGTTGATGTTCGAAATAAATCACCTGATTCGGGGTAGTTGTTTGAGAGAAAACTATCTCCCTTATAGTCTAGCCTACCCATTGATATTTAGCTATCTATTAGAAGTTATAATTATCCATACAACAAAATTTGCCTATAATCGATCACATCCCGAGAATTCCTCCCTATATTGTTATTTTAGTTTTGTGTGACTGCGTTGTAGCTGAAAATTGAAATCCAAAAAAACCCTCATCTGACATTCGTGTCACCCCCTTTAAACTTGTTTATATATATTTTTCAATAATTTCTATTCCTATGGTTGATTAGTTCACATTTATACTTCCTAATTGAATTTGAACACGTACCGCTCCCTATTGGTTCGACCTCAACTCTTGGTTGGGTTTTATACTGCTTAACGATCATTTGCACCTAGAATTGGATGAGGTGTGATTGAACATTTTGTTTGGATTCATGATTGAGTCTTATGCAGTACTATTTGAGACATCCTTATTGAACTGCTGATCATTAGTTTTACTTGAGGATAAGAAAAAGTTTAAGTTGGGGGCGTTGGTCCCTTGCGTGAGTGGACTGTTTTGGGCAGATTTGCTAGGGTCCTTCTCAAGGACCCTTTGTTGGTCCTTGGGGAGATCGTACCTTGACGTTCTACCCCGAAATCCTTCATTCTAAGTACGGGAGGTTAAATTCATGACTCTAACCCTCACGCCAAGCTCTAGTTTCGCCTACTAGCTTCTTGGGTGTTACAATATCACCCCCTTGGGAATATTCATCCTCGAATGACGATCTAGACACCTTATGGAAGTAAAGACTCAAGACTAGCAGCCCATCATGCATACAACATTTTTAAATTCACACAAACATGGAGTAAACATCAACTCCCACTCAAACTTGCTCAATGAATCACAAGGAAGTAGGAACTTCATCTACCAACCCATTATGCATGATACTAAACATTTTTCATAATCATAGGAGGAATTAGCTTCTCCGACTAAAGCATACTCAACACAACATCATGGAGCCAGTATGCATTTTACTCTAAAAAGCATACTAAAGCATGTTCATCATTTCATCTCGTGAAGTCAAATAGGCAACTAATACTAAATGTACAACGACATGAGGAGCATATATCTTGAAAACTCATTTTCTTACAAAATATGAATTTCTCAAGAACATGCATAACATAAGGAAATCAAGGAAACATCTATAACACACATGACTCAAAAACATAATACAACTAGGAGGAACTTATCATCTCAAGCTAAAGGAGGCATAGAAGGAAAAGGGTGACGACATTGGGACATCTCATTGGCCCTTCGCCTCCCTAGTAGCACCCTCACCTGAAACCCTCACTAAAAGATCATTCCTTAACACTTTCATGGAAACAATTTCCTTGCTCTCTTTTATTTCTTAACCCGCCGGTATAAGATCCTACTGATACTTCTAAATTAGAGAGGTTCTCATTAAGCACTCTGGCTCACAAGCCACCTTGCCAACTCCACTCAAAATCTTATATGAGCCTGCAAAACCGAGACTAAACTTCTCAAACACACTACAACTCTCAAGGTGAGAATTTCAAGCCAACCTATATCGTGAACATAAAGAACACTCAACGACCTTGCTATCTAAGCACATCATCTCCCCCTTGAGAGTAAGCCTATACGGACTCTTCTACGCACCATTCTTTCAATTCTAAGGTCGGAGCAAGTCTTCACTAACTTTCACATCAATCACACAAGATGCTTCTAAACGATGGTGAATTACACTACTACCCCTTAAAAGAGTCTATTCATTAAACACATCTAGGCATTACCTAAACACCCTATTCATAAAATCTATCAACATACCCCAACACTCGTCATGACTAAGTCGGTTTCTAACATCAAATAACATAATCCTAATGCAACCCATTTATACCAAAAACAACCTCAAATTCTATCATACCAAGTCTAATAAGTCACAAAAGAAAAGAAACATGAGAATAGAAATAAGAATAAAACAGATACCGGGAACAACATTCAGAGGACACTCTTGTTCACCTCTAGCTTGGGGGACATAGAACCTAATTTGCTTTGGAGCATTTGCACCTGAGCAACTTGAACCGGATGAAGGGTAGGATTGAGGCCTACGACGACTATCCCCTTCATTTCTAGCAACCGTAGGGCAATGTCTTATCTTGTGGCCCAACTCACCACAACTGAAAAAAACATTGGCATCCACTAGGCATTTGCCCACATGCCTCCTACCACACTTAGAACAAAAAGGTCATACAAACTCACTACAAATTCCTTGCGGGCTAAGGTTAGACACCCTATCTTCATTATTCTTAGGAGTATTGGAGTAACCTTGTCAGGAAGACCTTTGTTGATTCCAAGAACAACCATGTATATCGGACCTCACATGAGAGAAATCACCATCCTCATTTCTAGACCACTTTTTCTCCCTAGTTCTCCCTTCTAGTTTCTGTTCCTCAATTTGTTGACCATAAGCCATAAGACGAGAAATATTCATATCATGATCAAGCATGGCCGTATGGCCTTCTTTTACTACTAAATCGGACACTCTTGACACAAACTTACGCATTTCTGACATAGGATCGAACACTAGAATTGGAGCATACATAGACAATTACGTGAAACTCAATGCATATTCTTTAACACTCATATTACCTTGCCTAAGGTTAATGAGCTCAAGCATTAAAGCTTCTCACATCTCTAAAGGGAAGAGCCTATCTAGAAAAGCACTCTTGAATGGGACCCACTCCTATCGGCCTAGCCTCTTTCCA
The DNA here is from genome assembly GCF_019186545.1 of Solanum stenotomum. Lineage (NCBI taxonomy): Eukaryota > Viridiplantae > Streptophyta > Magnoliopsida > Solanales > Solanaceae > Solanum > Solanum stenotomum. Next base: position 16,173,209 of record NC_064286.1, on the reverse strand, counting down.
TTGATCATACAATATTTGTGCAATATCTCTTAATGGGTAAGCGGCTAATTTCGCCTTCTCTATCGGAGTCACACCTATAAATTCCATCTCCCTAGAATACTCTTCTATAAACTCTTGAGGATCTTCCTCCATGTTCAACCCATGAAATTCTGGAGCTTCTATCCGGGCCTGAGTTAACAAGTGAAAACCAAACCTAAGCTTCTCATTAGTCACATTCACAGCCAAAGGGACAATTGGAGCTTATGGAGGAACATCTTGATCCACATTGTCTTCTTCATTCCTTCTAACGTTAGCCCTTGAAGTAGTCATATCCAGAAAACCATCGAGAACGGATTAGGAGAACAATGTAAAAAAGAGTTAAACTCTATGGCACGACTTAGAGAATGAAGAAGTGAATTTTCCTAAACATCCTATAGCATCCTATTCATAAATGTGGTGTGCTTCATATTTATGAACAAGACTCTACTAGACGTGGTTTGAGACATCTTTAAAGATTCTATACTTTCCGCTATGATACCAATTATGTCACGACCCAAGGGTACCCCATAGATGTAACATGGTGTACTCGACCTCGAAGGGGTCTCATACAAGCCCCTTAGCATATCAGAACATAAGATAATAAAAACATTTGGAAATTTAAAACATTTTTCATAACAAACAAAGTCTCATAAAATGAAGTAGAAATCTCATTATACTTGTCCCAAACCATCTAATACTTGAATAGTGTTTGGGACACAACCCATACAAAATCTAAACATAAAAGAACGACATAAAAGGAAAGGGTAATTAAGACCTCCATGCTATGAGGACTCACGTAAACCTCTCTTCTTGCTCTACTATGAACCTAGCCACCAGGATGGAAGTCAATATCACCGAACCATACATTTGATAAGAATGTCGGCAAAAGTATGTGTTAGTACAATAATGTACTAAATATGATTGCTCGCATAAATCATCAACATAGACATATGAGAGTCATTAGTCAACATAGGACATATACCATAATCACAAGAGGCAATAACATAAGTCATGTAACATGGTGTACTCGACCACAAAAGGGTCTCATATATGCCCCATAGAATATCATAACATAAGATAATAGAAAGGTTTGGAAATTGAAAACATTTTACATAACAATCGAAGTCTCATAAAATGAAGCGGAAGTCTTATTACACTTGTTTCAAACCATCTAATACTTGAATAGATTTAGGGACACATGCCATACAAAATTTAAACATAAAAGAAAGACATAAAAGGAAAGGGTGATTAAGTCTTCGATGTTATGAAGACTCACCAAAACTTCTATTCTTGCTCTACTATGAACCTAGCCACGAGCATGAAAGTCAATATCGCCAAACCCTACATTTGATAAGAATGTAGGCAGAAGTCTGCGTTAGTACAATAATGTACTAAATATGATGGCTAGCATATATCATCAACATAAGCATATAATAGTCATTAGTCAACATAAGACATATACCATAATCATAAGAGACAATAACATAAGTCATAAGCATAAGACATAGGCTATAAGCATAAGAGATAACAACGTAGTAATATGCATAATTATTGCATCTAGTTTAATTTACCTCAAGGAATGCTTGTGCAATACCTGGAAAAGACCCCATAATCCCACCCATGAAAAGCAAGTCAAGTTAGGTCCTCATTCATCTTTATCATGCTTAGATTACTTATCATAGACAAGTGAATACTCACCTTTAGTCACACATGCATTGGAAAGGCCTTTCAAGCTACAATCCAAACTAACCATACATCATAAGCACATGTCATAAATATACTCATTAAATAGATCATCCTATCTAAAAAGGAACACACCATAGATGCCCTCAAAGCATATTTGTGCAATGCATGAATAAGATCCATAATCCCACCCATGATATGTAAATATTCTTGAGTAATCATAGTTCATAATTCATATTCTTGTTTTGAAAATTAGCCTTAACCAACATAGACCATGTGAGTTAACATGGAATCCGATTTCTACCCGACACCAAAAAAGGTTTGATCTACTTGCGTAAGGTCGAACCACACTCTTAGCTTAGGTGGATCCAAATATCTAAGTAACGTACGAGGGCACGCAATTTATGGGATAACGAGATCCTTACTAGAAACCTGCCCTAACCTGATGGAGGAGCTTCCATCTCATGAGACCTCTTCTAGAAACCCGCCCTCTACTAACGGAGGAGTTTCCATCCCATTGTCAATATCCACTCAGTGCTAAGCATGATTCCCATGGAGTTCATATTAAGTCTTGACTAAATTCTTATTTATGGAATAATGTATTGACACTCTTTCCAACATAACTCATACTATAGCTCATTAGATCCTGCGTGAGAATAATATTTCACCATCCATGCCTACATATAGATTCAATAGGTGAGACTAGTCTTCCAACCTTACAATCATTATATAGTGAGAAAGACTTTCACTTCATATCATATTTATACATACGTGTGTATGAGAATAACCTTTCAACAACACAACAACTAGATCAAAATCATATTCACTTTACTCTAAAAGTGTTTTTAAAGAATGTACATAACCTTCATAAAACATGCATAATATCATGTTATGCCCTTTCAAGAGTAAAAACTCTTATCAATTCAACACATCTAGAATGACTACATTAGACGTGGATATAATCATAATTCAAGTAGTTCAATTACTACAAGAATATTCTCATACTTCAACTCCTTAAGGGTCAAAACTTACTGTTAATCATCACACCTAGGGTTCAAACACTAGCCATGGATATCATCCTAACTCATGTGATTCTATCACTTTATGCATTCAAACATTCATGAGGTAGATTAGGTGGGTAAAGTCCTTCCACAATAATTCTATCTAATAGTCTATCATCATCGTGTCAACTTCACTCTTAGGGCCTTAACATACTTAATTCATCATATTAGAGTTACCTTCAAAACCCTAGGAGTCAACATTTATAACTATAAGTATTTAATCTTAATAGCTTTACTTCTTAAAAGCAACATACATACCTAGATTTCAAGGCATTCTAATCATATGCTTCATTCTTAAGCAATTCTAGTCATATATCATCATAAAGGTTCAATCTCAAGCCTTACTAGTCATGATCCATCAGATATACACTATTCTAGTTCAATTTATGTCTACATGCTTTTATTCTTGAACAATTACTATACATATCATCAACCCTAGTAGAATATCTCTAAATCCTCAATTTCACCTTTTATGGCATAAACACACATCAGTTTAATTTCATCAATTAGACTAGGGTTAGGAGTACAAAACCTATAATTTCATCATAATAACATGATTCACTAGTAATTCAATCATAAACAATCAATATCCACTCAGTTGGATTCATACATAGGATCGGACACTAGAATTTGAGCATACATAGATAATTACGTGAAACTCAATGCATATTCCTTAACACTCATATTACCTTGCCTAAGGTTAATGAACTCAAGCATTAAAGCTTCTCACATCTCTAAAGGGAAGAACCTATCTAGAAAAGCACTCTTGAATGGGACCCATTCCTATCGGCCTAGCCTCTTTCCATTGATAATACAATATTTGTGCAATATCTTTTAATGGTTAAGCGGGTAATTTCGCCTTCTCTACCGGAGTCACTCCTACAAAGTCCAACACCCTAGAAATATCATCTATAAACTCTGGAGGATCTTCCTCTATCTTCGACCCATAAAATTGCAGATCTTCTATCCCGACTTGAGTCAACAAGTGAAAACCAAACTTAAGCTTCTCATTAGTCACATTCACAACCAAAGGGTCAATTGGAGCTTGTGGAGGAACTTGTTGATCCACATTGTCTTCCTCATTCCTTCTAACGTTAGCCCTTGAAGTAGTCATATCCTGAAAACCATCGGGCACGAATAAGGAGAAAGACCTAAAAAGATTTAAACTCAATGGAACGACTTAGAGAATGAAGAAGTGAAGTTTCCTTAACATCCGAGAGCATCCTATTCATAAATATGGCGCGCTTCACATTTATGAACAAGACTCTACTAGACGTTGTTTGAGACATCTAGAACAATTCTAAACTTTGTGCTCTGATACCAAGTTTGTCACGACCCAGGGATACCCCGGAGATGTAATATGGAATACTCGACCCCGAAGGGGTCTCATACAAGACCTTTAGCATATCATAACATAAGATAATAGAAAAGTTTGGAAATTTAAACCACTTTTCATAACAAACAAAGTCTCATAAAACGAAGCGGAAGTCTTATTACACTTGTCTCAAACCATCTAATACTTGAATAGAGTTAAGGACACAACCCATACAAAATCTAAATATAAAAGAAATACATAAAAGGAAAGGGTGGTTACGACCTCCATGCTATGAGGACTCACCAAAACATCTCTTCTTGCTCTACTATGAACCTAGCCACGAGGATGAAAGTCAATATCACCGAACCTTACATTTGATAAGAATGTCGGCAAAAGTATGCGTTAGTACAATAATGTACTAAATATGATTGCAAACATAAATCATCAACATAAGCATATAAGAGTCATTAGTCAACATAGGAGAAATACCATAATCATAAGAGACAATAACATAAGTCATAAGCATAAGAGACCTCATCATAAGACATAGGCTATAACCATCAGAGATAACAACATAGTCATAGGTATAATTAATGCATATAGTTTAACATGACATAAGAGAAACACTATATATGTCACCTCAAGGCAAGCTTGTGGATAAGACCACATAATCCCACCCATGCTAAGCAAGTCAATTTAGGTCCTCATTCATCTTTATCATCTTTAGCTTACTTATCATAGACAAAGGAATACTCACTTTTAGTCACACTTGCATTTGAAAGGCCTTTCAAGCTACAATTCAAACTAAGCATACATCTTAAGCACAAGTAATAAACATATTCATTACATAGATCATCTTATCATAAAAGGAACATACCATAGATGCCCTGAAAGAATACTTGTGCAATGACGAATAAGATCCCATAATCCCATCCATTCTAAGTAAAGCTTCTTGAGTAACCATAGTTCATAATTCATATTCTTGTTGTGGGATCAGCCTTAACTGACATAGACAATGTGAGCTAACATGGAATCCGTTGTCTACCTCACACCGAAAAGGGGTTGCTCTACTTGTTTAAGGTAGAGCCATACTTTTAGCTTAGGTGGATCCAAATAGCTATGTAACCTACAAGGGCACGCAGTTTATGGGATAAGGAGATTGTTATTACAAACACACTGTCAACTGACGGAGGAGCTTCCATCTCATGAGACCTTTTCTAAAAACCCGCCTTCTACTAACGGAGGAGTTTCCATCCCATTGTCAATATCTGCTCTGTGCTAAGCATAATTCCCACAGAGTTCATATTAAGTCTTTACTTAAGTTCATATTTTTGAAAGAATTTCTTGTCACTCTTTCCAACATAACTCATACTAGAGCTCATTAGATCATCCATGAGAATAACCTTTCTCCATCATGTCTACATATAGATTCAATAGGGGAGACTAGTCTTCCAACTTTAGAATCATCATATAGTGGGAAAGTCTTTCACTTCATATCATATTCATGCATAAGTATGTATGAGAATAAACATTCAACAACACAACAACTAAATCATAATCATATTCACTTTACTCTCAAACTATTTTTAAAGCATGTACATAACCAACATAAAATATGCATAATATCATATCATGCCCTTTCAAGGGTTAAAGCTCATATCAAATCGACACATCTGGAATGACTACATTAGACATGGATAGTGGTGGCAAATGGGTTGGTAGGGCCAAATTGGGTAACAAATGGGTTGGGTAAAATACTAGTTTACCCATATTTTCATGAGTAAATAGTACTCTACTAAAGAATTCAACATGGAGAAAATATTTTAGTATTTTTTTAGATGAAAAAAGTTGAAAATGCTTCATTTAGTTTTATTGTATCATAAAAGTAAAGAAAAATATCCTAACTTTTTAATATAAAATAAATTTATGTAATAACAAGGGGAAAATATTTTTAATTTCAAAGTAAATGAATAGTTGCATTTTAAGACTAAAACATGCTTAATGCACTTTAAGAAATGTCAATACTAATACATGATTTTCTTACTTTACACTATTATTTATTATCTAATATAAAATTAAACAAATAAAAATATATAATTATAATTAACAAAAGAAATGTACATACTTTTGGATGACCAAAGACTACATCTTTTCAATTATAGAGAAAAATAATTAGTTCTATAAAAGAACATAAAAAGGAAGAGAAGTTACAATTCTTTTTAGTGATATGTTGAATTTTTAGTGAATAAAAGTTAGAAGCTTAACCCATTTGGCTAGTTCATATTTACCCATATTTTTATGGGTTGAATATGGGTAACCAATATATTAACCAAGTAAAAAGTCACTTACCCAACCCATTAAAATATGGGCGGATTACCAAAATATGGGCTCATTTTGTCAGCACTAGACATGGATATAATCATAATTCAAGTAGTTCAATTACTCCAAGCATAATCTCATACTTCACCTCTTTGAGGTTCAAAACTTACTTTTAATCAGCACACCTAGGGTTCAAGCACTAGACATGGATATCGTCCTAACTCATGTAATTCTATCACTTTATGCATTCAAACATTCATGAGGAAAATTAGGTGGGTAATGTCCTTCCGCAACAATTCTATCTAATAGTCTACCATCATCATGTCAACCTCCCTCTTAGGGCCTTAACATGCTTAATTCATCATATTAGATTTACCTTCAAAACCCTAGGAGTCACCATTCATAACTATAAGTCTTTACTCTTAATAGATTTACTTCTTAAAAGCATCATGCATGCCTAGATTTCAAGGAATTCTAATCACATGCATCATTCTTAAGAATTCTAGTCATATATCATCGTAAAGGTTCAATATCAAGTCTCACTAGTCATGATCCATCACATATACATTTTTCTAGTTCAATTCAAGTCTACATGCTTTTATTCTTGAACAATTACTATACATATCATCAACCTTAGTAGATTATCTCTAAATCCCCAATTTCACCTTACAAGGCATAAATCCACATTACTTCAATTTCACCAATTAGACTAGGGTTCGGCATAGAAAATATGTAATTTCATTATAATAACATGATTCACTACTAATCCAATCATAAACAACAACTGTGCACTCAATTCGATTCATATTCAACTTAACCCACAATATTGGAAGGAACCCTAACTTGAATTGGGGATTTCATCTTCACAATTGTGGTATAACTAGGGGACTCCATGGGTGGAAGAATCCATGGATGAATAACCCATGATACCTTGATTATAAAGCCTAGAAAGCTCGAAACCATGGAGTCTTAAACTAGCTTGACCCTCTTCTTCTTTCTTGAGAGAGGATTTTTTAGAGGGAATTGGGTTTCTTTTGGGGGTTTAGAAATAATGTTTTAGGATGACTTAATTAAGGGTCAAAAGTCTTTATATAGGTGGTCTAAACACTAGTAAAACTACACCACTTAATAACTAATTAATTCCAGAAAGTTTCATTAGTCCATCACTTAGCCGCCTAAGTTAACATTCTGCCTCACCCACGAGACCACGCCACAGGACATGGGTGGACCCACGGGGTGTGCTGGTCATTAGTGCGTAGTGATCTACAACTTTACTTTTTGGGAACCTGACCCACGACCCCTTACCCACGGGGCGTCGATCCCTTGCATGAGTGGACTGTTTTGGGCAAATTTGTTAGCAAGGACCCTTTGTTGGTTTTTGGGGGGTCGTACTTTGACGGTCTACCCAGAAACACTTCATTCTAAGTACGGGAGGTTAAATTCACGACTCTAACCCTCAGGTCAAGCTCTAGTTTAGCCTACTAGTGTTCGGGGTGTTACACAAACAACATATACAAATCAATTATACTTGACATTTCAGACTCAATGGAGCCGTCAAAACACGAATCTGAGGTCTTATTGACCCGACATTCGTGTAAACCACAAGAAACTATCTCAACTCCTTAAAAGGCCAAAACAAGGTCGGAACCTCTTAAAAATCAACCAACGCCTCTCGTATGCCAAAAATAATCCCCTACACTCAATGGAACTCTCAAAATTCTGATCTGAACCTTGAATGTTGACCAAAGTCAACACAAATGTTAAATTTCCACAATTTTGCAACTTAGGACCTCTAATCCTCAAAAAGACTCGGAATCTGAAACAAAAAAACTCTCATGGATCATATTTCACATTTCGAGACTGATGGAATCGTTAGAATTCCATGCCGCCACTAGAAACTCAAAAAGACTCCAAAAACCACTTTCTTAACAAATTACCCTTTCAAATTCAAGACTTACCAAATTCTCAACTTTTAAATCAAGGATCAAACCAACTTTTCAAAACTCAATCAAAAAGGACTCGGGGCCAATAACAGGAGGGGTAAAATGGTAATTTTGTAAAACATTTCAAAAATGACCGACCAAGTCATTACATTATTCACCACTAAAAACCATGTTCTTCCTTGAACATGAGGCAAAAGAAAGTAGCAGGTGCTTTGAAAAGCTGATGATAGCTGACACGTATATTTGACTTTGTCTCCCAAGTTGGCTCACCGATTGAACGATACTTCCACTATGTCTTTACTTAAGCAGTCAATTTTGTCTTAAGCTTCGGAACTTGCCTATCAGAAATGGATATAGGCTCCTCCTGAAAAGAGAAGTCTGGACCCAACTTAACTTAATCAAGGGAAATACAAAGGCCTCATCCGACATGTACTTTCGAAGCATGGAAACATGAAATACCGGATCCATATTTGACAAGCTAGGCAGCAAGGTAAAATTATAGACCATCTCTCTCATACAACTCAAATCTCAATGGGTCCAATGAATCTAGGGCTAATATTTGTAACACCTCAGACTTAGAAAGAGCTAAATTTAAAAGAACCAAATTTAGAGCCATGTAAGTTACTCTACAAATTGTTAGTTTTGGGTCAACTTCAAACGAACATAACTTTCAGCACAAGATGATTTAGGTGGCCCATAAGGTATCAAATCGAAGGTCATTGAGTCCTCTTTCCATCGCTGTCAAGTTTGCTAAATTGTGACTTTGAATGATGGAGATATGCCCATTTGAGTGCAGCCTTTCTAGATAGAGCTTTTCATCTATTTTAATGAGGGGTATTTTGGTCTTTTCCTTACCCCATTAAGCCCACACGTTTTGACTCACCCAAATAGGGGTATAAGCCGATTGAAATCAATTTTCAATCTCTCAAAAAACATTTAAGCAAGTTAGTGAAAAGTTCAAAAGAAGAAGGGAGAAGATTTTAAGATTTAAGGTTTTGGGAAATCACCAATAACTTGGTTCTTTTGAGGTACGTGAGGTTTCTCATAGTGTTGGATATATTCATCCATGAAATCATTATGTATAGGTTCTTCAGGAAATCTTAATGTTTTATTTCATTCTTTATCAATGGAGTCATATTAGATTGTTAAACTGACGGTTCTCCGAATGAGTGTTGTTCTTGGTGTAAATTGTGTGAGTTTTTGATGAAATTTGTTGGGTTTATGAATCTAAATAAGTTTGGGAATGAATCATTCGATTTCAAGTGGGTTAATCCATGAATTGAACAAGAAAAACTTGTCAAAATTTTGGAATAAGGGTGGGGCATCGCACCCCCAAGGCACTGGAGGGCCTGGTGTGACGCACCAGGAATGCGCCTAATAAGACCCCCAGTAAATGGGGTTTGGTGCGATGTGCAAGCAGTGCGCCCAATCAGACCCTCATAAATGGGGGGATGGCACGATGCGCTAGCATTGCGCCCAATCAGACTGACCGTAAATGGGGGCCTGGCGCGACGCACCAGCAGTGTGTCCAATCAGACACTTAGTAAATGGTTCCTTCTTTTTTCTCATTCCATACCTGTTCTTCTGAGCTGAGTTGTCATTATCTTGTTATTATCAACTATCTAAAGATCTATTAATCATTGAAAGATCTTATGCATATTCTAATCATTGTTCTTACACTCACATTTTCAAGTCATGGTACAGTTAAGAGGGATGTTCAAAGATTTTATTACATGAACACTTAAGAGTCTTCAAATGCTATTTATATAACTAAATGTATGCTTATGTATCTATGTTGATTATTGAACTTGAATGATAAGTTCACAAGTACATGTTTTCAAGAATGTAAACACTTCTATTATTGAAAAGTATTTCAATCACGTGAGAATTCCATTCCTTGTAATGGGTGATAAGAGCATAATGTTGTAACTATTATTTTGGGAGTAATATCGAGCACCGAATTAGGTTAAAGTCCCTTATGATTCAGAACTACCACTGAACTACGTAACCAGCATAGGATAGGATTGAATTGACTCTTCATGCAACTCATCACTGCCTCTGAAAAGGCCAATTAGATGGATCCATAGTCACGATATCATCCGATACCCCGGTAAAGTATAGGGTTATCCTAGCAACGTGAGGCATAACGTTGTATCATTGATAGGCTCATGGCAATAGTTGTTGGTTAAAGAAACTCCCTAAAAGTAAAGTATATTATTTTCATGTTTACTTTCATTCCATATTATATTTTAAAGATTAAATGGTTTTTCACTTTATATTCATGTATTAATCCAGGTATGTTGTTTAAGTCCTTCAAAGCCAGATTGTTGTTTACTCTAACCTTTTCACGTACTAGTACATTCAATGTGCTGACGTCATTCGACCTGCATTATTTCATGATGCAAATACAAGTATTCAGGATCATCAACAGGTGAATCGTTGAGATCATTATCCACTCGCAAACAAAATTTGGTGATGCCTCGTTACATTCAGGGGACTCCATTTCATTTTAGTTAGTAGCTTTAGGAGGTGTCGTGGGTCGTGTCCCGACATCCATCTTACATTCTTAGAGGCTTTGTAGACAAATTGAGTGGAAGTTTTCCATTGTTTTCTCAGGATTGGTTCATATTAAGTATTTTGCGAAGACAGTATTTTAAAACTTTCTTAAATGTTCATTTGTTCACCTATTTAAGCTTCCACATATTGCTTAATGTCATGTAAGTCATGTAGCCAGGCCAAGGGTTCGCTTGGGGATCATAAGTGGTTATCGAGTTCTAGTTACATCCAGGGTGTACACAACTTTCCCTTCTTCTCGAACCTTATCACACCCTTCATGGGTGACACACAGAGCCAAACATGATCACCCTCCATGAATACTAGGGCTCGAACTTTCAAATTCGCGTTACTCTTCTGTCGACTCTGGGCTATTAGATGTCTACATTGGATCATACGAACCTGCTCCATATTATCTCTAAGAAAGTATATATCGAATGAATCTATCTCAGCCGAATCAAACCATCCGATTAGAGATCTGCACCATTTGCCATATAATGCCATAAAAGGGGCCATCAAAATACAGGAATGATAACTGTTTTTATAGGCAAACATTGCTAAGGGCAAATGTCGATCCCATCTAGGACCATAATCAATGACAAAAGCTCAAGAATATCCTTCAACACTTGACGTCCACTCGAACTGACCATCGATCTAAGGATGAAAAGTTGTACTCATATCTAATCGAGTACCCAAACCTTGCTGCAATGCCTTTCGAAAATCAGAAGTGAACAAGGAATCTTGATCGAAGACAATAGAAACTGGGACCCCATATAGTCGCACAATTTGACTGATATAAAGCTCGGCTAACTTCTCCACCGTATACTTCAACCGAACTGGGATGAAATGGGGGGACTTGGTCAACCTATCGATAACCACCCAAATAGAATCACAATCATCCATAGTGGAAGGTGGTCCCATAACAAATTCCATAGTCATCCATTCTCACTTCCAAATAGAAATGGGCATCGTCTGAGGTATACCTCCAGGCCTCTAGTGCTCACACTCGACTTCTTGACAAGTCAAACACCTCGAAACAAAAAATGTAGTATCCTTCTTCATGCCACATCACCATTAGTGTTGGCTCAGGTCATGATACATCCTTGTCGCACCCGGATGGATGGAATATCGAGAATAATGGGACTTCTCAAGAATTAGTCTTATCAACTCGCCCACCTTTGGCACACAAATCAAACCTTCAATCCACAAGACACCATCAGAATCAAGGATAAACCCTTTGGCTTCCCCTCTCATCACCTTGTCTGGAATTAGACATAGTTTCTCATCATCAAACTGGCACTCACGAATCTACTCAGCTAAGGAAAAATGAGCCTCAATAAAATCAATCAAATTACCCGTCTCCTCAGAAACCCACAACTAGATGAGATTGTTGACTAACCTCTAAACATCTCTAACTAATGGTCTCTCTTCCACACTAATAACGACTTGACTTCCCATGATAGAAGTAATTTTACTCAAAGCATCAGCCATCACAATGGCCTTCCATGGATGATACAATATAGTAATGTCACAGTCCTTCAGTAGCTCAAGCCATCTACGCTGCCTCAGATACAAATCTCTCATGCAGAAAATGTACTAAAGACTCCAATGATCTTTGAAAACCTCACAATGAACTCCATACCGATAATGTTGCCATAGCTTAAGCACAAACACTATGACTGCCAACTCTAAATTATGGGTATGGTAGTTCCTCTCATGGGTCTTAAACTACCTATAAGAATAGGCAACCACCTTACCCTTCTACATTAGAACACCACCTAACCCAAATCCAGTAGCTTCACAATAATAGTGAAATTCACACCCTCCTCAGGTAAGGTAAAAATAGTAGATAATGTCAACAAAGTATTGAGATTTTGGAAGCTCTGCTCACACACATCAAACCATTGGAAACTCACACTCTGCCTAGTCAGTCTAGTCCAAGGAGAAGCAATGGTAGAGAAGCTTTGAACAAATCATCAGTAAAAGCCCACAAGTCCCACAAAACACTAGATCTCGGTAACTGAGGTAGGTCTGGTCCAACCTCTCACTACCTCAATTTAGAATGGATCTACCCGAATACCCTCCATGGACACCACGTTTCCCAAAAATTCCACAGAATCAAGCCAAAACCAGCACTTTAAGAAGTTGGCATAAAGCCTTTCTTCCCTAAATCTCTGGAGTACAATTCTCAAATGTCGATTATGATCCTCCTTAGTCTTAGAGTACACCAAGATGTCATCAATTAACTATAAAAATGGACTCCAGAGAAGGTTGAAACACCTTGTTCATCAACTCCATGAATGCTGCAGGGGAATTAATCAAACCGAGAGACATCATAAGAAACTCACAGTGCCCAAAATTAGTCCTGAATGTTGTCTAAGGGATATTTGATGCCATAAGATTTAGTTGATGATAACCAAATCTCAAATCAATATTATAAAATAGAGATGCACCCTGAAGATAATCAGCCAAATCATCAGTACAAGGAAGAGGATACTTGTTCTTCACTATCACTTTGTTCAAATGTTGAGAATCAATACACATCCTCATAGAACCATCATTCTTCCTCACAAACAACATAGGATGACCCCACAAAGAAACACTAGGGTGAATGAACCCCTTACCCAACAAATCCTGCACCTGATCCTTCAGTTCCTTCAACTTTGCTTCAGCCAGAAGATTAGGAGGACTAGAGATGTGCTTGGTGCTCGACTCAGAGTCAATGGAAAATCTATATTCCTAGTTGGAGGAACACTTAGAAGATCAGTAGGATATACATCTATAAACTCTCTAACCATAGACACAGAATCCATGGGAGATAGTTCGACACTACTATCCAGAATGAATACCAAGTAGAACAAAACAACCAATCTCTGAGCTCTAATGAAAGAGATAACTTTGCTAGGGTGGGAACCACTAGCACCCGTCAACTCAACTCTAGGGAAACCCGGCATCACTAAGGTCACCCTCGTGGCATAACAATCAAGAATAACATGATATGAAGAAAGCCAATTCATACCCAAGATAATATCAAAGTCTACCATCGCCAAAATGATCATGTCTACCCAAGTATCATACACGGCTAAAAAGACATGATCAATACACTAGATCCACCACTAAGGATTCACCCACTAGTATAAAAACATAAATAGGCACATGCATGAAAATAAACATCATATTAAACCCATAAATCAGATCTCGGATTAAACAATACAGACAAAGGTTGATGGCAAACAAGGACGATACTTGTGATCACAACATCAAATGTCTTAGCGTTAGGATTTCTTGGAAAAGCATAACACTGGTCATTTCGGCTGCCTGTAGCCTGAGTAGAACCTCTACATCCAACCTACACAGCTAGAGTACATCTACTAGTAGTCTTGTCACCTCTATTGGACTGAACTCTACATCGACTCCAAGCCGAAGGCACTGAATCCCTAATTGGAATAGCTAAAAGAGAACAATGAGGTCATGAATGAGTATGTAGAGGACATTGTCGCATATATGACCTGGATCCCCATGTCTGAAGAAAGATCTTGGCACATATACCTGTTGTTGTGAACCTGATAAACTACCGTAAATACCTCAAACAAAACCATAAGAACCTCGGGTTGAGTTCCCACTCTCAGCCGCTGGCATAGAAGCATAAACCGACTCAAGGGTGTTGAAAGAACAACCACCTCTATGCGAACCTCTTTCTCTAGATGAAGCACTAGAAAACTAACTAGAAGAATTATCCTCTTGGGCTCCCCAAGCTTCTCTAAGACCATCAACTCTGCCTCTTTTGTGGTGCTCACAGTAGACTAGAAGGATGCCCACTCTCTAGCTGCCCTAAACACATAAGACCTGGAGGAGAGAGTCAACTCTCTCACAAATCAGCGAATTCTCTCAGCCTCATCCGGAACAATAATTATAATATGCATAGAGTGCTCACCGAAATGGGTAACATACTCAATTACAAACAGAATACCTTGAGTCAAGCTCTAGTATCTCAGATGACTCTCCTCTCTCACGCTCCAAAGGATGAAGCAGACTTGGAAAGCATTAGAAAACATATCCGACACTGTCGGTAGAGATCCAACTGATCTTATAACACCCCAAAAACTAGTAGGCAAAACTAGAGCTAAACATGAAGGTTAGAGTCAAGGAAACAGGGCAAGGGCCAAGGCTGCCCAAGCCTTGCCAAGGCACTGCCCATGAACACGAGGGCCTCCACGGCCAGTGGTGGTCACCACGCCCTGTGATTCCACACGTGGTGATGAGGAAGTAAGTCCCCAAGGCTTCCCCAAATTGGCCTCCTCCACACGAGCTAC
The DNA here is from genome assembly GCF_019186545.1 of Solanum stenotomum. NCBI lineage: Eukaryota > Viridiplantae > Streptophyta > Magnoliopsida > Solanales > Solanaceae > Solanum > Solanum stenotomum. Next base: position 16,158,004 of record NC_064286.1, on the reverse strand, counting down.
TTTACGACTCGTGAAGCTTTAGACAGCTTGTGGGAGTGGACATGTCATGCCTTGGTGTGTGTGAGTTGAGGGAGAGTGGATTAGCCACTGCCTCAAGGCCCACGAGAGGGACCACAGCTTGTGGTAGGCACCATGGCTCGTGGATCCCTCTTTAAAGGTGCCTTGGATCTTTACGGTGAAAGGCATGGTTGCCTAGACATTGCCTCAAGGTCTTCGAAGGGGACTGCGACTTGTGGTCATGAACACGACCTGGGGGAGCTCACGTGGTCCCTAGGCATGTCACTTAAGTTGAGGGTTAAATAAGTCTTTTTTGGGTTTAATTCAATTAAATTGAAGTCATTTTGGGTAAGTCTAGGACCACTATATAAGCTATTTTTAAGTAAAAAATACCCAATTAAGTCATAATTTCCAAACACTAAAATCAATTTCCCAAAGTTCATCCTCTCAAAAATTCTCTCTAGAAAGCTTGAAGAAGAAGAAGAAGAAGGAGATTCAAGTTAGGGTTTGAGGAGGAAGCTTTTACCAATAAATTTATTTGGGCTTTGTGATTAAGGTATTATAGTTTTCATCCATTGATAGCTTTCATCGAAAAGATAGAAATCCTCAAAAGTTAGGGTTTGATTCAAAAGTCATGGATTCAAAACATAAAAGTTTTCCTTGATGATTTACCCAGTATTCCTCCCAAGGGGGAAATGGATTTTGGTATTGACCTTTTTTCAGATACGCAACCTATCTCTATTCCTCCTTATAGAATGGCTCCGGCCGAGTTAAAAGAGTTGAAGGAGAAATTAAAAGATTTGTAGGATAAGGGCTTCATCCGACCGAGTATCTCTCCTTGGGATGCTCCCATGTTTTTTGTTAGAAAGAAAGATGGGTCTCTTAGAATGTGTATTGATTATTGTCAATTGAATAAAGTGACCATTAAGAACAAGTATCCTCTGCCAAGGATTGATGACTTGTTTGACCAACTTCAAAGGGATAGTTATTTCTCTAAGATTGATCTTCGTTTGGGTTATCACCAATTGAGGGTGAGAGGGGATGATATTGCAAATATGGCTTTTAGAACTTGGTATGGTCATTATGAGTTTTTGGTTATGTCATTTAGGTTGACTAATGCTCAGGCGACATTTATGGATTTGATGAATAGGGTGTTTAGACAATACCTCTATATGTTAATAATTGTGTTTATAGATGATATTTTGATCTATTCAAGGAGTGAGAATGAACATGTGGACCATTTTAGAATTTTGTTGCAATTTCTTAAGGACCAACAACTTTTTGTAAAGTTTAGCAAGTGTGAATTTTGATTAAGGTCTGTAGCGTTCCTTGGTCAAATTGTGTCAAGTAAGGGGATTGAGGTAGATCATAAGAAGACGGATGCGATCAAGAGTTGGCCTAGACCTCTAACTCTTTTCAACATTAGAAGCTTTTTGGGTTTGGTTGGTTAATATAGAAGGTTTGTTGAGGGATTTTCTTCAATTTCTTCTCTTTTGATGGCTTTGACTCAAAAGAAGGCTAAGTTTGTGTGGTCGAAAGCTTGAGAGAATATATTCCAAGAGTTGAAAGATAGACTTACTTCCGCTCTGATGTTGACCTTATTGGAAGGTACGGATGGTTTTGTGGTGTATTATAATCCCTCTAGAGCTGGGTTGGGATGTGTACTTATGAAAAATGGTAAGGTGAATGCCTATGCTTCAAGGCAACTTAAGATCCATGAGAAGAATTATCCTACGCATGACCTTGAATTAGCGGCGGTTGTGTTTGCCTTAAAAATATGGAGGCATTATTTGTATGGGGTCTGTGTGGATGTTTTCACCGGTCATAAGAGTCTACAATATGTGTTTAGTAAAAAGAACTTGAATCTTCGCCAAAGGAGGTGGTTAAAACTATTGAAGGATAATAACATGAGTGTCATTTATCACCCTAGTAAAGCTAATGCGGTAGCGGATGCTCTTAGCAAGTTATCGATGGGTAGTGTGGCTCATTTAGAGGATGAAAAGAAAGAGTTGGTTCTTGATGTGCATAGGTTGGACTAACTAGGTGTTCAACTAGTGGATTCAACCAAGGGTGGTTTCATGGTCCATAATGGTTCAAAATTGTCCTTTGTGATAGATGTGAAGTCTAAGCAAGGTCATGATCCTATATTAGTTGAATTGAAAGAGGTGGTACTTAAGGAATCCGTTAAAGCTTTCTCCCAAGGGGGAGATGGGGCATTTAGGTATGAAGGTCGGTTATGTGTTTCGAAGGTTGATGACTTGAGGGAGAAAATTTTACAGGAAACCCATAGTTCTCCGTATTCTATTCACCTGGGAGCTACCAAGATGTACTGTGATCTACGGGAAGTCTATTGGTGGAAAGAGATGAAGGAAGATATTGCGGGATTTGTGGCAAAGTGTCCTAATTGTCAAAAAGTGAAAGTCGGGAACCAAAGGCCAGGAGGTTTGTCCCAAGACATTGCTATTCCTACTTGGAAGTGGGAAGACTTGAACATGGACTTTATAGTTGCTTTGCCTCGCACCTAGCGACAACATGACTCTATATGGGTAATAGTAGATCGGATGACGAAATCAGTTGACTTCCTTCCCATAAAGGTTTCATATTCGGCCGAAGTCTATGCTAAGATGTACTTGAGAGAGATGGTAAAATTGCATGGTGTGCCTTTATCTATCCTTTTCGATCGTCGTACCCAATTCCCTTCTCAATTTTGTAAGTCATTCCAAAAGGGTCTTAGTACTAAGGTTAAGCTTAGCACGACTTTTCATCCCCAAAACAATGGGCAAGTGGAGCACACCATCCAAACATTGGAAGATATGTTAAGGGCATGTGTAATAGACTTCAAGGGTAATTGGGATGACCACTTCCCATTGATAGAGTTTGCCTACAATAATAGTTATCACTCAAGTATCGCTATGGCTCCCTTTGAAGCCTTGTATGGTTTAAGATGTAGGTATCAGATTGGTTGGTTTGAGGTAGGTGAAGTTTCTCTATTAGGTCCCGAATTGGTTTATGAGGCCATTGAGAAGGTCCAACTCATTAGAGAGAGGTTGAGGACTGCTCAAAGTAGACAAAAGTCTTATGCCGAAGTAAGAAGAAGGCACCTAGAATTTGAGGTTACTGATTTGGTCTATCAACAAATCTCACCCATTAAGGGTGTGATGAGGTTTGGCAAGAAAGGAAAGCTTAATCCCCGGTATGTAGGCCTATATCAAAATTTGAGACTTGTTGGGAAAGTTGCTGATGAACTTGATTTGCCGAATGAATTAGCTTTGATGCATCCGGTATTCCATGTGTCTATGCTTAAATATTGTGTTGGGGGCTCGGCATTCATAATTCCCTTATAAGGGTTGGGAATTGATGAAAGTCTTTCATATGAAGGGGTTCTGATAGAGATCCTAGACTGGCAAGTCAAGAGATTCAGAAAAAAGGAAATAGCTTCCGTAAAGGTTTTTTGGAGAATTCACTTAGTTAAAGGTGCTACTTGGAAGGCCGAGGCTGATATAAAGTCCAGATATCCTCATATTTTTCCTTCTACCCCTACTCTAGCTTGAGGTAATGAATTCCTCTAGAGTTTCTTGTTTTGGGAGTCATGTGTATTGATTGAGTGTCCCATTATTTCCCTTATGATATGCATATTCATGAACGCTTACTTTTAGAAATAAAATGAGTTCGTTTTATGAGTGATGTTCCTCATGTTGTTGTACATTGATTACGCATTGCCTATTGACTTCATGAGATGAATTATTGAGCATGCTTTAGTATGGTTTTTGAGAGTAAATTGCATATTGGCTCCATGAGATTTTATTGAGCACGCTTATAGCATGGAGAAGGTAATTCCTCCTAGAACATGAGAAATGTTGAAATTTCATGCATATGGGTTGTTAGATGTAGTTCCTACATCCTTGTGATGCAATCAGTGTGTTTAAGTTGGAGTTGATGTTTCCTCCTTTGAATTGTGCATTATTATGATGTTGCATGCATGATGGGCTGCTAGTCTTTAGTCTTTACTTCCGTAAGGTGTCTTAATCATCATTCGAGGATGAATGTTCCCATGGGGGAGATATTGTAACACCCTGAAAACTAGTAGGTTAAACTAGAGCTAAACGTGAAGGTTAGAGTCAAGGAGAAAGGACAAGGGCCAAGGCTGCCCAAGCCTTTCCAAGGCACTGCCAATAACCACGAGGTCCTCCATGGCCAGTGGTGGTCACCATGCCCCGTGGTGCCACACGTGGTGGTGAGGAAGTAAGCCCCCAAGGCTGCCCCAAATTGGCCCCTTCACACGAGCCACTTCACAGCTCGTGAAGCCTGAGACGGCTCGTCGGAGTGGCCATGGTCATGCCTTGATGCGTGAGAATTGAGGGAGATTGGCTTAGCTACTGCCTCAAGGCCCACAAGTTGGACCATGGCTCGTGGAGCCATCCGTTAAGATGCCTTGGAACTTTGAGGTGAAAGACATGGTTGCCTAGACACTGCCTCAAGGTCCACGAAGGGACCATGGCTCATGGTTATATAAGTCTTTTCTAATTTTAATTCAATTAAAGTGAAGTCATTTTGGGTAAGTCTAGGACCACTATATAAGTCATGTTTAAGTCAAAACTCACCCAATTAAGTTACATTTTCCAAACACCTAATCAATTCCCCAAAATTCATCCTCGCAATAATTCTATCTCTAGAAAGCTTGAAGAAGAAGAAGAAGAAGAAGAAGGATATTCAAGCTAGGGTTTGAGGAGAAATATTTTACAAATCAATTTCTTTGGGCTTTGTGATTAAGGTATGGTAGTTTTCATCCATGGAGTCCTCTCAAAACCTTCAATTTCGAAAGATAGAAATCCCCAAAAGTTTGGGTTTGATTCAAAAGTCATAGGTTCCTTTCAAACTTTATTCTAATGGTTATATTATGTTATTATAAGCATGAATTGATGATTTCCTATGGTTTTTATGATGTATCCCCAAGAACACATGTAATTCCCATATTTCGCAATGTTGATGATATGATGTGGGTCTTTGTTGATAAAAGAAGGATTTTTTGAATTAATGCATGAGGTGATTGAATCACATGAATTATATTGATATCCATGTCTATGCTTGAATTCTATATGTGTTGATTGAAATTAAGTTTTGAACCTCAAAGAGGTAAAGTATAAGATTATGCATATTTTATGAAGTTTATGTAAATGTTTTAAGAACACTTGAGAGTGAAGTATTAATGATTATGTTAATGTTGTTATGTTGATTGAAAGGACATTATCATGAACACTTAATGAACATGATGTGAAAGGTATTCTCACATAATGAAATTCTAGGGTTGACAGGCTTTCTCACCTAATTGAATCTAAAATGTACATGTAGACATGAACGGTAAAAGGTTTTCTCCCGCATGATTTAATGAGCTATCCTAATGAATCAAGTTATGATATAATAAGTACTTCGCGAGATTTATTCTTAGTACCGAGTGGATATTGAATTGAGATGGAAGCTCTCCCATTAGAAAGGTCTTGTTACTATAGAAGCAATCTCTTGAGAAGGAAGCTCCCCCATTAGAAATGCCAGGTTTCTAGTAACAATCTCCTTATCCCATTAACTACAGGCTCTCGTAGGATATTTAGCTAGTAGATCCACATAAGATAACAAATCATGGTTCTACCTTAGGCAAGTAGGACAACCTTTTTCGATGTGGGTAACACAATGTGATCATATTATAGCTCACATGGTCTCATGTCGGTTAAGGCTATTTCCCACAACAAGAACATGAATAATGAACTAAGGCATGCTTAAGGAAGTGTCCTGTAGGTGTTCAAAAGATATAAAGATGATGCTAGCTTATGTTGACTATGATGTTATGACTCATGATTTCCAACTATCTGTCATATGATGTGTAAGTTTTTTAAATTACATGTCATGAAATGAAATGTCCATTTTTGCATGTTTCAAGAATTTTTAAGCATGGATACCATACTTGGTGCATTTTTATACTAACGCATACTTTTGCCTAAATTTTTCCCAAGTGTGGGGTCCAGCACTAGAGGTGATCATACTTGTGGTTAGAGATTGGATTTGAGTGTTCTGAGTTTGGTGAGTCCTCATGGTTCTTGGATGAATTTTCATATGTCTAGTTTCTTTCATGTACTTTCCCTTTTTGGAAATTGTATAGGCTTGTCCCTATTTCATTCAATATTGTAATAGAGGGCTATGATGAGACAAAGTGTCTAGACTTTCGCTTTCCTTTATGTAAAAGCTTTTAGACTTGAAATATTATTTTTCTCTAAATTGTTCTATTTCTTATGTTATTAAGACTAAGTGGCTTATATGGAGTCCTTCCGGGTTCTTTACGCCTTGTAACATCTAGGGGATACCCCTGGGTCGTGACAGATCTAGACCTCAAAAAAGTCCTCCACCACTCTCTGGCACAACCACGAAGCTAAAGTGCCACAAACTGGACACCACGAGCTTCCACTTTACCCACTACCTCAATCATCTCATGGCACAAATTTTAAAACTCGTGAGCATCCTTACTCTTACCACCTTGAAACTGGGTGGTTTCATCTTATGAAACCTCTCATAGAACTGCCGATCAGCAGATGTGAAGATAACCTCATGATCAATCGATGCACCAACAGCCGGTGCAGAAACCACTGGTGGCTGTCCCAGTTTGACATAAACCGCTGGACTATGCTCCTCTACTCTCGTCTGAGCATTCTAGGTGTGCCTGGCGCACCACTTGGAGAAAGGTTCTCTATCACACCAAGCATCCTCTACGAAGTCTCCTGAAGCAATGAAGCTCAAAACTCAGAAGGAACCTGGTCCTCAACAACCTTAACATGTGGCTTAGGAGAAGCCTCTCTAGCCCTTCCTCTAGCTGGTACAGCTCTACGGGCATGACCTCTACTGGGTGCTAATCTATGAGCACAACCTCTAGCTCGAGCCCTACCTCTACCACTAGTTTGGGCCTCAAAAATAGGTTGGGACTGCCTCCTATCTATCACTAGAAACAAAAGTTCTAGTCCTCGCATCTGCCAAAACAACATGTGACAAATCACCACTAGCGAAGGTAACCAAACACGATAAAGGATGAATAAAAGAAACTTTGCTGACAATCTTTGTAGCCTCATGAAGATAAGTACAGACGTCTCTGTATCGATCCTCAAGAATCTACTTAGACTTTGCTTGTACACAAGTATGACATATGAACCTAGGGCTCTAATATGATTTGTCACGACCCAAAAATGGACGTGATGACACTTGTCTTTTCTCATCAAGAAAAGCTAGCCTCAACCCAACAAAAACAAAAGAAAAGTGAAATAACAACAAAAGCAAGAACATGGAAAATAGAAAACTTATTTCTCTATTAAAACCCATAAAATCTAGTTGTCACGCGTACAAGCCACTTAACACATAAGTACATAATTAAGAATAAATACAAGCTTTAGTCCTTGTTTCTCCAATAGAACAAAGTATAAGAAAAGGGAAAAAGGGACCAGTGAATGACAAACAATAACGTCTTCAAATCCTCGACAAGCCTCGAGATCGAAGAAAGATAAAGAGATCACGCGGGTCCGAGCTCGGAACCTAGACAAGTGTAGAAGCAAGAGGTGAGTACCAACAACACGGTACGCAACAAGCAAACTACTAAACTAAGAAGCTAGCTAGAAAATGAATACCCCCAACTCTCTAATAAATCTCCTCAAACTACAACATACGCAGAAATAAACCGGACCTAGCAATTCTACAATACCTGGCTCATAGGCCCTATATATTCTCAATTCATAAACCACAATTTAACAATTAAAGGAATCAAACAAGTCAAGCTCAAAGTCAAGTAGTCCAATCACACGCAACTAGTACATCAAGCTTAACTGTCAAGCAACGTCACACATAAGCATTAAATACATCAAGTCACCATAATAAATCTGTTGCCAAAACCATTTCCCATCGACTTTATAATCATTGCGAAAAATGACCCCAATTTTATATTATATCCCAAAATGATTTTTGTATTATAATTTGATTAGTATGTCATTCTAAAATGCAGATAATGCAGTGGTAGGTATCATAACTTAGTGCTAAAATTATTGTATATCTTACTATATTTCTTTAGTAAATTGAGCATGTCTAGATATTTGTGAAACTTATTGAAGTTGCTTATGTAATTTCTAAAATAGACATGACTTGTCGGTAAACAAGATTTATTGACATTTAAGCTTGGTCTGGGCTTTGGCTAAAAAGTTGATTTTCAAGTTAGACATGACAAAAGGATAGGAGAATATTGTTCCATAAAGTTCATGACTGATGGAATAGAATAGGAGACAGAAATTTTACACAACAAGAGAAACAAAATCATTTACCTTAAGCTGCTTGGCAACATCTCTGGCAGATGATTCAGAAACTTCAATTCAGGTCTTTGAGAATAGGGCACATGCTGACAACATTAACATTGTATATAAAACAATGTGGAGTGGATGTGACACCATTTCTTCCAAGCTGGAATACAGAAAGAAAAGTTGACAGTTAGTGGCATTTACAGAAGAAGCAATAAGAAGACGATAAGAGGCTAAACCTAGACTTGTGAAGAAATTTTACATAAAATAGAGATTGATTAGATGAAGAAAAGGGGAACAATACCTTGATTGCACAGTAACAAGGTAAGCAAGACTAGCAATAGGAACATACTATCGAGAATATTCAGATTGTGATTTCACTAAATTTAATTTTTTTCTAGGTGTGAAGGGTGAGTCATTGTATTTGTATCTATAGTGTATCTTTAGATTCCTTTTCTTTATTTTTTTGGTAGTTCAATAAACTAATTTAATGTTTAGTTCGATTGAAATCACACATTCTTAAATTCATTACTTATTATAGTTGATGATATCGTGAATTTTGATCTTAATAAGGTCATATTTAGGATCCACAAGTCTTTTCAATGGTTTAAGAAAGAAAATTGAACTTCCAAACTTCTCTTAAATTGCAATTGTTTAGCCACTTAAGGAAGAAACCTAGATGTGAGCATTTATTCACAAAAATAATTATTAAGCATTCATTTCTTGTTTCTTTACCTGTTAACATGTGTATTGGCACCTTCTTTTCCCGCAAACCATAGGTATCCTCATGTTGAGAAACCCACCATTAGCATCACTTAAGACTCCAAAGAGCAAGATTGAAAGTCTCTGGAGTTCTCTTTCTTATTTTTTTTTATTGATTTTTTTAATTTGTCCTTTATTCCTTATAATTTAAATTTTAGGATACTCTTAAGGAAGATGGTGCTCAAACTTAAGAAAACTTTTGTCATCTTAATCACATTTAGGTATTGTAAAACTTATTTTGTAATTCAATTTTTCACCTCTTAAACATAAAATAAGTTGATATTTTCATGTTATCCTCTTTCATTAGTCAAAAGATCTTAGTTCCTTCTTATTCAAAAATACAGATTTATTTATGTTATGAATTTGTTGATCTTATAGGGCTCTACAATGTGAACAAGACAACAAGATATCACTCTCCTTGTAGTGGATCTTACTTACATCAGTTCTAGCGCTTTTTCTTGATTCTATTTTTGAAAAAAACTTTCCTTACACAAGAAAAGACGGACATTTAGTTGCTGAATATTTTTTATGAGGGATAGTGTTGAGTACTAAGGTCTATGTCAGAGCGGAGAGAATGTAATAACACATTCAATAATATGAAGTACATATATCCATATAATGTACAAGTCATGGGGTGGTCTTATAAATTTTTTCTTAGAATAAAAATAATTACCCAATTATGCATGTGTTGTACATAGCCTATTGGTTATAATTATCTATTTAAAATTCAGTATGAAGCAATGTTTGATTTTCTCTATCTTTGATGTAAGATTGAAGCTTCTCTTTCTCACAAGTATATGGGAGCTTCTCTTTCTCATAATAAATGCAAATGTAGCATTCATGTTAGTGCAAATACATTTGATAATATTAAATTATTTAAGTTGTAATGTTTAAGTAAATGAGAAATAGTGAAACCATGCATGTTGGGGACATGCTGAACACGGGTTATGGCCAATCTAGTATATATATAAACAATGTAAAAATTATTGTGTTTGTATCCAATTTAAGTACTTGAATTTTATATTAATTTATTTTGAAAAATACAATAATATTGGGTAATAAGAAGGTTAAATGGACAAATAATAATTAGCATGCTCCAACTTTACCATAAGTGAAATGAAGACTAGATACTTATATTACAATAATCTGGGAGCTTTGACTTGAATAAAAATAAATTTAATAGGTTTCTTGTGTTAACACAAATTTCGGTAGTATATATAGGCACACAAAATAGATCTAGTTTAATAAGCAAACCTATCATGGAGGCACCTTTAGAAGCTATTAGGGATAAGAAGACAGGTGAAATGTTGTTCTACAAAAGATCTCACCTCCCTTTTAAGACCAATCATCTGTCAATTAATTCATAAAAAAATTGTTATGTTTATGTGTTATTATCAAATAACGAGCAAGTGACAACTAGTAGTTTATAAAATACAATTGGCGGTGAACAAGTATCATTGAACCTTTGTGATTACAATGGATTTCAAAAGAATCATCAACTCTCGGAGAAAAAAGTGCCTTCTGCCAATAGTTGAAATCAAGAACGATCTAAGAGGTTGGGCGAACTGGTAATTAGAACTGCCACACCTGAAATCCTTGAAGATATAAAGAATTTAAGTCAAAATGTCTACATGTTGTCTTCAACAGAAGATATGCTCACTCAGTTTGAGCAAGAAATCCTTTTTTGATTTGATTGGGGAAACTAAGATCTAGAAATAATTAATTTGGTTTAAATCTTTCATATGGATTCAAAGTTTTTCTCTAATATATAGTCAAATTTTGACTGTTTGGATTTTACATGATTGTTGTCATTGTATGGATATAAAAAAGATTGAGCAAAAAAATTAATGATTATAAGGTTGAACCTATGAAATTTAATTTTATTCACATTTTTGTTATTATCACTAACTAATTGCTTTTATTTTGAATTCGTTTATGAATGTACCATACTCTACCTAACAATGAATTTGAACATTATTTTTACTTTCTATGATAATACAATGCAACATTCATATTAATTCATATAGATATATAGAGAGAGAGATTCATTTTCCTCAAAAATTTGGGATCCTAGTTCTTGGACACAAACTTACTATTTTGGAGTAGTTTTCAATCTTTAATTTTTTATTCTTCTCTCATTCAGTGAAAACTTATGGGTCAAAGTACCTTTATCTGTGACCTAATTTTACAATATTTAAATTAGAGAAATTTTGCATTTTCCATCATATATTTTGTTGGAATTAAGTTATTCGGCATAAATGTGTAGTATCTAATTCACTTTCCATAATTTAAGAGAACTTTTACCGGTGGGTTATGAATTGAACGCATGGCTCTAACAACACAAGTGTTATAGGAACAAGTGGCATAACTTGTTGTGCATTGTAAGACATACCTTATATTAGATTATGATATAAAAATATAACTTGATGTAAACGAACACAAATTATCTCTTCAAAACCTAACATCAATTGCAACGATCCGCTAAACGACTCATTGTGATTAACAACCATCAATTGGGAGATAAATAAAATATCATCCCAAAATAAGGGCATTCATATGAATAACCCTCTTAAATTCGAAGGTGCAAAGAGGATAATTAACCTAGATTATGCAAATTTAAGAATATAGTTTTTATATTGGAAAAAAAATCAATGAATTTGAGTTATGGTGTATCTGATAGTTTCAAAGAAGTTTGAGTTGTGAGGTATGATGTATTAGAGATAATTAAACATGATTGTTATTAAAAAAAATATAACAATTGTAGATGATTATTATGAAAATGTTTAAATTTAATTTTTGAGCAATTCATGAGCAGATGAGGTGAATTTGTGAATGCTATTTATGGTAGAGATGACAATGAAGTTAGCAAAGTATGGACAAATAATAATTAACATGCTCCAAATTTACCATAAGTGAAATCAAGACTAGATTATGATGTTACAATAATCTTGGAGCTTGGAGTTAAATGGAAATAAATTTATTAGGTTTCTTGTGTTAACACAAATTTCAGTAGCATATACAGAAACACAAAATAGATCTAGTTTAATCCACAAAACTATCATGGAGTTATGTCACAACCAAAAAATGGACGCGATGACACTTGTCTTTTCCCACAAAGACAAGTCAGCCTCAACCCAATGAAAACGAAAGAAGAGTGGAATAACAACAAAAGACAGAACAAGATAAAGCAGAAAACTTACTCTTCTATTAAAAACCCAAAAAAGTTGTTGTCACGCATACAAGCCACAAAATACATAAGTATAAAATATATCTTAATAAAGATAGAGAAAAGTAATGCACGATTATAACCTTTAGTTGATATTTCATTGTATTATGTTCTAGCTTATTTTTTTTGTGAAAAGGTATGTAGTACATAATATATATTGGTTCAGAGGGTGTACTATTAGATCTTTCTACAAGAAAAACTCTTATCATAACAGTAGCAATTGGGAATGAAATCTTCACTAATGTGCCAAGTTCAACTCATTTGCTTATGATAGCAATTGAGACAATTTAGATTGCTTTAGGGGTTGCAAATTTGCAAACTCAAATCAAGATTTCAACCTCAAATATTTCCATAATCTCTATCCTTTCAAAATTATTGCGGCCTTTGTCAAGGATACAATCATTTATGATAATGAATTTGTATCCTATTGCTCTGAAATCTGATGTTGGTTTAGACAAAAGAGTATACAACTTACCAACAACATCAGAAGTCTCTGGAATGTGGGTAAAGCAAGATGCTGAAAGTTATACACCTACACCGCATTGTGATGAATGGGGTTGAATCTACATTAGTTTCAGAAGTGAAGGAGAAACAAGACAAAGACCACATCTTACTTGAACTAAAGGAAAATGTTCATAAGCGAAAGATAATAAATTTTAACCAAGGGGAAGATGGTGTAACACCTCATATCCGAAAGAGGGAAGTTTAGCAAATTGCAGAAGTAGAAGGTGGTATCCACGGTGGCCAACCATGTCCCGTGGGTTGAACCACGGACCATAAGTCTGTCTGTGGATTGGTCATTCCAAAATTGGTCCAGACCATGGACCACGATGGGACCTATGGACCATAAGTGGGTCCACGGTCCGTGGTTCATGGGTCGTGGGTTAGGCCAAAATTCTCTGAACTTGGACATGCAGGAAGGACCGCAGGTCCATCCACGGTCCGTCGATGTGGTCTCGTCGGTGACAGCTGGTAGTTAATTTTCAAGGTTAATTGGGTTTTTTCCTAATTAGTTAGTTCCTATACTATGTCGTATTGTCTATGTTTAGGACCCCTATATAGGTATTTTTACCCACAAATTCACCTATTTAATTCAGTCTTCCAAATTCCCAAACGAAAACCAAATTCCTCTCCAAATATTCTCTCTCTCTAGAAACTTGAAGAAGAAGAAGATTCAATCTAGGGTTTCAAGCTAAGGTTCCAATTATTCCATTGAAGTCTAGATTTTGGATTCAAGGTATGATAGATTTCATCCATGGATTCCTTTCATCCATGGAATTCCTAAATTCTCTATTTCAAAAGGTAGAATTCTCCAATTGAGCTAGGGTTTTCGTCAATTAGCATGGGTTCTCTACACTTTTTATTCAAGTGATTCGGTTATAATCTTCTAAGAAAGAATTAATGAATTCCTATGGTTTTATGATTTTTTCCACTATGAACCTATGTAATCCCATGTTTTCAAGTTATGAACTATATGTTGTGGAATTTTTATCTTAAAGGAACAGTTTTGTGAAATTAAGCATGTAATGAGATAATTGCATGAGTTTATGATGAAATCCATATCTAACCCTTGTATTTCTAAATGTTGATGATTGAAAGAGGGTTTTCGGCCTTGAAAGGTGATTATGGAATTATGCATGTTTTCATGAGAACTGTGTAAATATTTTAAGGGTACTTTGAGAATAAAGTACGAATGATGGTGTTGTGTTGTGAAAGGACATTCTCATAAACACAAACTAGCATAATGTGAAAGGTTTTCTTACCTAAAAATGATTCTTAGGTTGAAAGGTTTTCTCACCTAATTGAATCAATGAATAAGAGTTATCCTAATGAACTAGCATGGATTGGAAAGATGACATGCCTTTCCATGGATAATGAGAATAAGTAAGAAAATAATATTCCATGGGGTTTATGTTTAGCACCGAATGGATATTGACATTGAGATGGAAACTCTCTCGTTAGTAGAGGTCAGATTTCTAGAAGAAGTCTCATGAGATGGAAGCTCTCCCGCTAGTAGAGGCCGGGTTTCTAGTAGCAATCTCGTTATCCCTTAACCATGTGCCCCCAAAGGTTTATTATCTTATAAATCAACTTAAGCTATAAGTTCATGGTTCGAACTTAGGCAAGTAGAACAACCCTTTTCAGTGTGGGAGAAATCAGGTGATCATATTATAACTCACATGGTCTCTTTGTGAGTTAAGGCTAATTCCCCACATTAATAATGAACTAAGGTTACTCAAGGAGTATCTCATATGTATTCAAAGGCATTAAAGGTGATGTTAGCTTGCATTGACCATGATTTATGACTTATATTTTATAACTCTTTCATATGATGTTTTAGCTTGGTAAATTGCATGTCATGAAATGAAATATCCCTTTTCATGATGTTTTAAATGTTTTATGCATGGCTATCATACTTGGTACATTGTTTTGTACTAACGAATACTCTTGCCTACATCTTTCCCAAATGTAGGGTCCGACAAACACGTTTCTGAGTCTCGTGGCTAGTAGTTGAGTTCGTGATTTCCTGAGCTCTGGTGAGTCTTCATGCTTCGAGGATGGAGTTATTGTTTAGTTTCTTTCATGTATTTATATTTTGAATATGATGCATGGGCTCGGCCCAATTTCATTCTATTGTATCAGATGGCTATGATGATACATAAGTTTAGACTTACTCTTTCATTATAAAAAAAAAAAATTTGGACTTGGACTATTGTTTTAGTCTTATTGATATTTTTCTTATATTATGAGAGCTAAGTGGCTTGTGTGGAGTCCTTAGGGGTTCTATACACCATGTTACATCTGGGGGTGCCCCTGGGTTATGACAAATTTGGTAATCAGAGCATAATGTTTAGAATGGTCCTAGGATGACTCATAAGGCACGTCCATTATAGTCTTTTTCAATAGTGTGAAGCACGCCACATTTATGAATGAGACGCCACAAAATGATTAGGAAACTCCACTTCTTTCATTACTCTTAAATCGTGCGATAGAGTTTAACTCTATAAAGTCTCTCTCCTAATCCTTATCATATGTTCTTCAAGATTTGGCTACCCGAAGAGCTTATCTAGAAGGAATACGAGGGAGAATATGGACCAAGAAGCTCCTCTCCAAGCTCCTCAAAATCCAGAAAATCCTTTGGCCGATAATGTGTCTAATGCAGAGTTTACGACTGATTTTCACATGTTGGCTCAAGCCGTGATAGCCCAAGCCAATAGAGTGGTTGTGGTTCCCATACACCCGAATGTGAGTACGTAGGGTTCAATAGTGAGGGACTTCACAAGGATGAAACCTCCGGATCTCTATGGGTCTAAAGTGGAGAAAGATCATCAAGAGTTTATCGATGAGGTCTACAAGATTTTGGTATTTATGGAAGTGACACTGGTAGAAAAGGTGGAGTTGGCAGCTTATCAATGAAAGGTGTTGGTCAAACTTGGTTTAACTAATGGAAAGAAGGGAGACCGGAAGATGCGGGTCCTCTAGACTGGGAGAAGTTTAAGACTGCTTTTCATGATAGGTTCTTTCCCCTGGAGAAGAATGAATCTAAGGTTCTTGATTTTTTTGACCTTCAACAAAGGAGTATGCTCTAAAGTTCACACAATTGTCTAGATATGCTCCAACAATAGTTACTAATTCAAGGTCTAGGATGAGTAAGTTCATTGTGGGTATGTCCAAAATTGTGATTAAAGAGTGTCGAACCACTATGCTCATTCATGATATGGAAATATCTCATCTCATGGTGCATGCACAACAAATTGAGAAAGATATACTCAAGGAAAAGTCTAGGGTGGAAAAAAGGGCTAAGACTGGTGATGGTAACTTTTCACATGCAAGATCCGATGGGCAAGGTAGTCATAGATTTCGGTAAAGGTTTTCTGGTCAAGGTTCATCCAATGCCCCTCCGAATTTCAACAAACTTAGGGTGTCTAACCATACACCTCAAGGAGGTAATGGTGGTGGTTCTTCATTCCCTATGTCTACTTGTTCTAAGTATGGTAAGAAGCATGAGGGTAGGTGTCTAGCCGACATGGATGGTTGCTTTAGTTATGGTAAGAGTGGTCACAAAATGAGGAATTGTTGAATGTTTGCAGTAAAAGGAAGAGAAGGCAAGTAAGCTCCTCCTAGTGGTTCAAATTCCAATGCTCCTAAGCAAAACCGCTTCTATGCTCTCCAAACCTGAGGTGAACAAGAAAGTTCTATGGTCCTGGTCACCAGTATGTTAAAAGTTTTTCAAATAGATGTATATGCTTTGCTGGATACCGATGCTACTTTGTCCTTTGTGACGCCATATGTGGTGATGAGGTTTGATGTGCTCCCCGATGTGTTATTATAACCTTTTTCCGTCTCTACTCCCTATTGGTGATTCTGTGGTGGCTAAGAGGGTCTATAGAAGATGTCACATTTCCTTGTCCCATTCGATTACACTTGTTGACGTGGTAGAGCTTAATATGTTAGACTTTGATGTTATTCTTGGTATGGATTGGTTGCATTCTTGTTTTGCTTCTATTGAATTGTAGAACTCGTGTAGTTAAGTTTTAATTTCCAAATGAGCCAATCCTTGAGTGGAAGGGGGGAAATTATATGCCTAAGGGTCAGTTTGTCTCTTGTCTTAAAGCGAGAAAGATGATTTATGAGGGTTGCATTTATTATCTAGTTAGGGTGAGGGATGTAGATTCTGAAACCTTTATATCGAGTCGGTCCCCGTTGTTAATGAGTTTCCAAAAGTATTCCAGATGATTTACCCGATATTCCTCCCGAGCGAGAAATAGACTTTGGTATTGAACTTCTCCCAGATACACAACCTATTTCTATTCCTCCTTATAGAATGGCTCCGGCGGAACTTAAGGAGTTGAACGAACAATTGAAAGACTTGTTGGATAAGGGTTTCATCCGACTGAGTATCTCTCAATGGGGTGCTCTAGTTTTGTTTGTTAGAAAGAAAGATGAGTCTCTTCGTATGTATATTGACTATCGTCAATTGAACAAGGTGACTATTAAGAATAAGTATCTCTTCCAAGGATAGATGATTTGCTTGATCAACTTCAAGGAGCAAATTATTTCTCTAAGTTTGATCTCCGATCGGATTATCACCAATTGAGGGTGAAAGAAGATGACATTCTGAAGACGGACTTTTGAACTCGGTATGGTCATTATGAGTTTTTGGTAATGTCGTTTAGGTTGACTAATGCTCTAGTGGCGTTTATGGATTTGATGAATATGGTGTTTATATAATACCTTGATATGTTCAAAATTGTGTTCATTGGTGACATTTTGATCTGTTCAACAAGTTAGAATGAGCATATTGATCATTTGAGGATTGTGTTGCAAATTTTCAACGACCAACAACTTTTTGCAAAGTTTAGCAAATGTGTATTTTGGTTAAGGTCCGTAGCTTTCCTTGGTCATATTGTTTCAAGCAAGGGTATTGAGGTAGATCCTATTTGGACAGATCCAGTCAAGAGTTGGCCTAGCCCTCTAACTACTTCGGATATTAGAAGCTTGTTGGGTTTGATCCGTTACTATAGAAGGTTTGTTGAGGGATTCTCTTCAATTGCCTCTCCTTTGACTCAAAAGAAGGCTAAGTTCATATGGTCCGAAGCTTGTGAGAAGAGCTTCCATGAATTGAAAGATAGACTTACTTCCGCTCCGGTGTTGACCTTACTGGAAGGAACAAATTGTTTTGTGGTTTATTGTGATACCTCTAGAATTGGGCTAGGGTGTGTGCTTATTCAAAATGGGAAAGTTATTGCCTATAACTTAAGGCAACTTAAGATTCATGAGAAGAATTATCCTACCCATAAACTCGAATTAGCGGCGGTTGTTTTTGCCTTAAAGATTTGGAGGCATTAGTTGTATGGTGTTCATGTCGATGTATTTACCGACCATAAGAGTTTGCAATATGTGTTTAACCAAAAGGATTTGAATCTTTGCCAAAGAAGGTGGCTTGAGTTATTGAAAGATTATGGCATGGGTGTTCTCTAACACCCTGGTAAAGCAAATGTGTTGGCAGATGCTCTTAGTCCGTTATCGATGGGTAGTGTTGCCTATATTGAGGAAGAAAAGAAAGAATTGGTTCGAGATGTTCATAGATTGGCTCGATTAGGTGTTCAATTAGTGGACTCTGCCAAAGGTGGTATTAGATTCACAATGTTTCCGAATCATCTTTTGTAGCCGATGTGAAAGCCAAGCAAAGTCTTGATCCAATTTTTGTAGAATTGAAAGAGGTAGTGCTTAATAAATTCGTTGAGGCTTTCTCCCAAGGGGGAGATGGTGTGCTTAGATATCAAGGTTGTTTATATGTTCCATATGTTGATGACTTGAGGGAGCAGATCTTGTCAGAAGCCCATAGTTATCGGTATTCTATACACTTGGGAGCCACCATCATGTACCGTGATTTGCGGGAGATCTATTGGTGGAATGGGATGAAAATAAATATTGCGGGATTTGTGGCTAAGTGTCCAAATTACCGATAAATAAAGGTTGAGCATCAAATACCGGGAGTTTTATCCCAAGATATTGGTATTCCTACTTGGAAGTGGAAAGATTTAAATATGGACTTTATTGTTATCTTGCCTCGCATCCGGCGGCAACATGACTCGATATGGGCCATTATGGATAGGATGACGAAATAGGCTCACTTCATTTCCGTCAAGGTTTCCTATCAGTGGAGGATTATGCCAAGTTGTACATAAGAGAAATGCTAAGGTTCCATGGAGTGCCTTTGTCCATCTTTTTCGATCGTGGTACCCAATCCACGTCTCTATTTTGGATGTCATTCCAAAAAAGGCTTGCTACTCGTGTTAAGCTTAGCACGACCTTTCACCCCCAAACCGATAGGCAAGCGGAGCATACTATTCAAACTTTGGAAGATATGTTAAGAGGTTGTGTGATTGATTTTAAGGGTATTTGGGATGACTATTTGTCATTGATTCAGTTTACTTATAATAATAGTTATCACTCGAGTGCTGATATGGCTCCATTTAAGGCTCTTTATGGAAGGAGATATAGATCTCCTATAGGTTGGTTTGAGGTAAGTGAAGTTACTTTAATAGGTCTCGATTTGGTACATGAGGCCATTGAGAAAGTTCGACTCATTAGAGAAATGTTAAAAATGGCTGAAAGTCGGCAAAATTCTTATGCCGATGAGTGTAGAATGGATCTTGAGTTTGATGTTAACGATTGGGTTACTTGATGATTTTACCCATGAAGGGTGTAATGAGTTTTGGTAAGAAAGGGAAGCTTAGTCACCGATATGAAGGCCCATATCAGATTTTGAGGGGTGTTGGTAAGGTTGCCTGTGAGTTAGATTTGCCAAATGAGTTGGCAACGGTGCATCTCGTTTTCCATATCTCTATGTTGAAGTAATGTGTTGGAGATTTGACATCTATAAGTCCCTTAGAGGGTTTGGGAGTTGATGAAAGTCTCTCATATGAGGAAGTTTCGGTTGAGATTTTGAACAGGCAAGTCAAGAAGTTGAGAAATAAGGAACTAGCTTCCATGAAAGTGTTATGGAGGAATTGATGAATATGAAAGGAACTGGTTGCATTCTTGTGTGTTTATGTGTTTCCATGATTTCCATATTTATATATGTTCATGAAAAGCTTATGTTTGAAAGAAATGATTTATATGATTTATTTTCCTTATGTTCTTGTGCATTGAGTATAAGTTGCCTATAGACTTCATGAGATGAATTGATGAGCATGCTTTAGATATGCTTTTTGAGATTGAATTGCATATGAGCTTCATGGGATTGTGTTGAGCATGCTTTCAACTTGGAGAAGGTAGTTCCTCCTTGAACATGAGAAATTTTGAAACTTCATGCATATTGGGTTGATAGATGTGGTTCCTACTTCCTTTTTATCAGCATTTGAGTATGATGAGCTTGAAGTTGATGTTTCCTCCTTACTTATGTGCATTGCATGCATAATGGGTTGTTAGAGTTAGTTTCACCTCTCTTATGATGTTTTGAGAACGTCCTAGCTTGGAGTCGATAGTTCCTCCTTGGTTGTATGCATTGCATTGTTAGGTTGGGTTGTTAGCTTCTCTCCTACACTCTTAGAACTAGTTTAAATCTCATTTGAGGATGAATGATCCCAATGGGGAGGTATTATAACACCCCAGATCCGAAAGAGGGAAGCCTAGCAAATTGTTGCAGTAGCAAGTGCCATCCATAGTGGCCAACCAAGGCCCGTGGGGTGAACCACAGACCGTAGGCCTGTCTGTGGATTGGTCATTCAGAAATTGGTCCAGACCATGGACCACGTTGGGACCTACGGACCGTAGGTTGGTCCACGGTCCGTGGTCTAAGGGCCATGGGTCAGGGCAAAATTCACTGTACTTAGTGACAGACGTGCAGGACGGACCATAGGTCCATCCATGGTCCGTCGGTGGGGCCTCATCGATGGCATCTGACAGTTAATTTTCAAGGTTAGTTGGGTATTTTCCTAATTAGTTAGTTCTTATACTATGTCGTTTTGTCTATGTTTAGGACCCCTATATAAGTCTTATTACCCCCAAATTCACCCCATTTAATTCATTCTTCCAAATTCCCAAAAGAAAAACAAATTCCTCTCCAAATATTCTCTCTCTAGAAACTTGAAGAAGAAGAAGATTCAATCTAGGGTTTCAAGCAAAGGTTCCAATTCTTCCATTGAAGACTAGCATTTGGATTTAAGGTATGATACTTTTCATCCATGGAGTTCCTAAATTCTCTATTTCAAAAGGTAGAATTCTCTAATTGAGTTAGGGTTTTCTTCAATTAGCATGGGTTCTCTTCATTTTTTATTTAAGTGATTGGGTTTTAATCTTATAAGCATGAATTGATGAATTCCTATGGTTCTATGATGTTTTCCCCTATGAACCCAAGTAATCTCCATGTTTCAAGTTATGAACTATATGTAGTGGGATTTTGATCTTAAAGGAAGAGTTTTATGAAATTAAGCATGTAATGAGAGAATTGCATGAGTTTATGATGAAATCAATATCTAACCCTTGTTTTCTAAATGCTGATAATTAAAAGAGGGTGTTTGGCCTTGAAAGGTGGTTATGGAATTATGAATATTTTCATGAGACTTCTGTAAATATTTTAAGGGTGCTTTGAGAGTAAAGTACCAATAATGATGTTGTGTTGTGAAATGACATTCTCATAAACACATACTAGCATGATGTGAAAGGTTTTCTCACATAGAAAGAATTCTTAGGTTGAAAGAGTTTCTCACCTAATTGAATCAATGAATAAGAGCTATCCTAATGAACTAGCTTGGATTTTCAAGATGACATGCCTTTCCGTGGATAATGAGAATAAGTAAGAAAATACTATTCCGTGCGATTTATGCATAGCACCGAGTGGATATTGACATTTTATGGAAGCTCTCTGAGTAGTAGAGGCGCGGTTTCTAGAAGAAGTCTCGTGAGATGGAAGCTCTCCCGCTAGTAGAAGGCCAGGTGTTCAAAAGCTTTAAAGATTATGTTAGCTTGCATTGACCATGATTTAGGACTTATGTTTTATAACTCTTTCGTATGATGTTTTAGCTTGGTAAATTGTATGTCATAAAATGAAATGTCGCCTTTTAGCTTTTTTTAAATACTTTATGCATGGCTATTATACTTGGTACATAGTTTTGTACTAACGCATACTCTTGCCTACATTTTTTCTAAATGTAGGGTCCGATAGACAGGTTTCCGAGTCTGGTGGCTAGTAGTTGAGTTTGTGATTTCCCGAGCTTTGGTGAGTCCTCATGCTTCATGGACCGAGTTATTGTTTAGTTTCTTTCATGAATTTCTTTTTTGAGTATTAGTCTCAATTTCATTCTATTGTATTATATGGCTATGATGAGACATGAGTTTAGGCTTCCGCTTTCGTTATAAAAATGTTTTTAGACTTGGACTATTGTTTTACTCTTATTGTTCTATTTCTTATGTTATGAGAGCTAAGTGGCTTGTATGGAGTCCTTCGGGGTTCTATACGCCATGTTGCATCTAGGGGTTGCCCCTGGGTCGTGATAGATGGTTTGTCGAGATATGAAGGTAGATTGTGTGTTCCGAAGGTGAATGATCTCCAATAGAGGATTATGGCAGAAGTTTAGAGCTACAAATACTCGATTCATTCGGGCTCCTCAAAGATTTACCATAACTTGAGAGAAGTCTGTTGGTTGAATAACATCCAGAGGTGTATTGCAGATTTTGTTGCTAAGAGCCCAAATTACCAACAAGTCAAGGTGGAACACCAAAGGCCATGTGGTGTGGATCAGAACATAGCTCTTCCAGAATGGAAGTGGGAGATGATTAATATTGACTTAATTACTGCTCACTGTGATCTCGAAGGAGGCATATTTGATTTTCGTGATTGTAGATAGGATGACTAAATCAGCCAATTTCTTACCGGTAAAGACTATTAATTCAGCATATGAATATGTTGGTTTGTACATTAATGAGATAGTTCGACTTCATAGAGTTTCCTTGTCCATCATCTCGGATAGAGGTACTCAGTTTACCGCTCAATTCTGGAAGTCGTTTCAGAAAGGTTTGGGTTCGAAGGTAAGCCTGAATACTGCTTTTCATCCTCAAACAGATGGTCAAGCAGAGCACACTATTCAACCCTTAGAGGATATGTTAACAACATTTGTGTTGGACTTCAAAGGGAATTGGGATGACCACTTGCCTCTTATTGAGTTTTCACACAATAGCAACTATCACTCCAGTATTCGGATGGTTCCTTATGAGGCTTTGTATCGGTGAAGGTATAGTCTCCTATTGGCTAGTTTAAGGTTGGTAAAGTTGAGTTGATAGGAACAAACATAATTAATCAATCCATGCAGAAGGTGAAAATATTCCAAGAGATTGAAAATAACACAGAGCTCTTAGAATTCCTATACATATGTTAGATAAATAGATTTGGAGTTTGGCGTTGATGATTAGGTATATCTGAGGTTTCACCTATGAAGGGTGTTATGAGATCTGATAAGAAAGGTAAACGTAGTCCCGATACATACCGAGAATATTGGTATCGAGTACATCCTACTTATGAGGAGATTTCCATTCAAATTTTTGATAATCAGGTTCGCAAGTTGAAAACCAAAGAGGTTGCATCAGTCAAAGTCTTATGGAGAAATGATTTTGTGGGAAGGAAACTTAGGAGGCTAAGAAAGATATGAAGACCAGATACCCTAATATTTTTTTCCTCTTAGTTAGTTCTAGTCCAAGGTATTAACTCTTCTAAAAGTACTCATTCAATTTAATCCATTCTTCAGTGTTGTCATGACCCAGGGGTACCCGCTAGACGTAGCACGGCATACTCAACCCCGAAGGGGTCTAATACAAACCCTTAGCGTCATCATAACATACGATCATAGAAAAGTAGGGAGAATTTAAATCCTTCTTTAAAACCTTCAATCAAAAACATTTTATAAAAGCGGAAGTCTTCACTAAGTCTATATCTCAAAACCATCTATGAATAACATGAATAAAAGTCTTGGAACGAAGCCCATAGAAAGTCTAAAACATACAAAATGACATAAAGGTAATGTGGTTGTTGTCCTCGAAGCTATTAGGACTCACCAAGATCTTCAACTCCTTGTAACTTCTAGAAACCTATCTTCCAAGCAACTCAAGTCTCCAAACCCTACATTTGATTAGAATGTAGGCAATATGCGTTAGCACAAAATGTACCAAGTATGAAAGCTAGCACAACCTCATAAGAACATCTAAAAATGGTTAGTCAACTTAAGACATAAGCATAAAAGATAATAATATGATCATAACACAATCAACATAGCCATAGAATAATTGTCAACACAAGCATCATATAAACATAATTCAACATAAGATATAGTCATACTCATATAAGCATAATAGACTCTTAGTTCTCTTTACCATAATAGCACCATTCTTAAATAACCTCAAAAGCATACAAGTGCAAAGCAAGAATAGCATCCCATAATACTACCCAAGCCAAGTATCCCTTTTTGGTCATCTTAATCATAGTCTACACACATGGTCAACTCTTAAGATTCTCAATATCATAAGGGTACCATACTTCTAAGTAACCTCAAGACATACTTGTGCAATGCATGAAAGGCATCCCATATTCCCTTCACACTAAGCATAGCCTAGAAGCCATCCAAGTCATATTCACCCTACATGGGTCTCATTATTAGTTTAACTCTCTTAACTAAGGGAATCTCTCACCTTTAGTCAATCATAACTAGGAAAGGAAATTCTAGCACAATCCTATCTCAAGACTTCTTTTAGTGACACTAAGTCATACTTGTGCAATACAACCATAGCATCCCATAATACTAATCATGCTAAGTATTACTTTTAGGTCCTCTAACTATTCTTCTTGGTTTGGTACCTAGTTCCTCTCTTTAACTTTAGAACACTATCAGGTACTCTCTAAAGCACATCTAAGTTCATCAATAGCTTGATCCCTATGAGATACCACTTTTAGCATATCTTGGTTCATCATCAACATGGACCCTATGAGATACTATCTTAAGTATGTCTAAGTCCATTCATGCTCTTGAACACTACGAGGTACTTTATTAAGTCAGTCTTAGTTCAATTATGCTTTAAAACAATATCAGATGCTTTTTCAAGCATGTCTTAGTTAATTGGATATGGAGATTGCTACTAGAAACCTTAACTCAACTACGTGAAGGCTTCCATCTCATGAGACCTAACTTTGGGAAAACCCACACTCTACTACGTAACAGTTCCCCCTTTAACTTGGATAGCCCTCACATAAACTACGTGTGGCTCTCCTTTCTTCTTAGAGTCTGAACCCTATCTTGTGTGACACTCCATCTTATCTTCAATATCCACTTGGAGCGAAGCATACACCCCAAGGTTTACTTTTCAAGACTAGCTTAAAACTCATGTCTCATGGAAGGATGTCCTTCACAATCCATCCATGTTCAAGGGATTCTATCACTTCATACTTCAACCATTCATAAGGTAGGTTAGGTGAGTATAGGCCTTTCACCATAATTGTACCTATTAGAGTCTATTTGGCATCAACTCACAAAACATCACATTCATTAATTAAACTAGGGTTAACCATTGAAATCACATAATTTCATCATATTATCTCAATTCAACTTTAAATCAACCATAAATAAGTATTATCCAACCATTTGTACCCACACATTGGAAGAAACCCTAGCTTAGATTGGGGTTCTTCTTCACAAATTAGGGGAAAAATCTTAGGGCTCTATGGGTGGAATAATCCATAGATGAAAAGCTAAACATACCTTAATTCGAAGTCCTACTAAGCTTGCTTTAATGGTGAGATTTGTCATACCCTCCTTCTCTTCTTCTCCTTCTTCTTCTCCTTCTTCTTCTCCTTCTTCTTCTCCTTCTTCTCCTTCTTCTCCTTCTTCTCCTTCTTCTTCTTCTTCTTCTTCTTCTTCTTCTCCTCCTTCTTCTTCTTCTTCTTCTTCTTCTTTTTCTTCTTCTTCTTCTTCTTCTTCTTCTTCTTCTTCTTCTAGAGAGAGAAATACTCTCTGGAGAGGATGAAATGGGTTTTATTTTGATTCGTGGGAGAGTGACTTAAATGAGGTAAACTTCAGTCTAATAAGCTTATATAGTTGCTAGGAAAGGAATAAAATAATGTAGGGTCAACTTTGGTAAAGAACTAAGGGCCCTTAATGTTTTAACTTAAAAATTACAAAGTTTCACAATTTACCTCGCCCTTTGAACCCCCATGGCTCGCCAAGGGCACTAGGCGACTCACCAAGTGGACCTTTGGCTCGCCCAAATTTCCAGCAAGCTCTATAATGGGCCAGTTCCCTTAGGCGTTCTAAGGGGTCAATGGGCGATTCACAAAGTAGGTTGGCGAGCTATGACTTAGCTCGCCCTTTGGTACAGCACCTAGGCCAAAAGGGCAGTACACTAGATGACCTTAGGTGCCCTTTGGCACATCACTAAGTGCCTTGGGCGATCAAGCTTCCCAATCGCCAACTAGGCACCTAGGAGAACAAGTTCTTTTTCACTCTTCCTTGATATCTTAGGCCCTTGAAACCCTATACCATTCAATAGATAGTATTCTAAACTACGGGGTCTAACACATATCTTGACGTTCAACTACTAAGCCCCTCATTCAATATACGGAAAGTCTCATCTACGACTCTATTTCACATACATCAAACCTTAGAACCCTAGCTTGTGGCTCTAGTTTGGTCTACTATTTTTCGGTGTGTTACAATATCTCCCCCTTTGGAACATTCTTCCTTGAATGACGGTTCTAAACACTCCTTAAAAGAAACGACTCTATACTAGCAGCCCGTCATGCATGCACCATATCTAACGCATATAAACAAAGAGTAAAACTTCAATTCCTTTTAAACATACTCAATACAACTCAAGGCATGATACTCTCATGACTAGTCATGTTCAAGGAGGAACTAACATCTCATAGTCACAACATGCTCAAAATACTCTCATGGAGCTCATATGCAACTCTACTCAATGCATTACACCCTAAGGAAACAATGCAAATAATTTATTTCTACCAAGACCTAATCATTCTCTTGAACATGCGTATGAGAAAAATCATAGCAACACATAATCACATATAACCTTATTAGGTAGGCACACTATCTCCCCTTGGGAGTAAGCCCACACATGCTTTTATAAACATCATTCATAGCAAGGACAACATCAAGTCCAAAAATAACAAGTCATAAAAGACAAGAAATCTTGAAATTTACAAAGGCATAAAATACATACCAAAAAGGACATGAGGAGATCACTCTTGATCATCCTTGGATTGGAGAGCATAAAATATATTCCTCTTTGGAGGCTCAACATCCTCACTAGTAGAGGCAACTTTCTTCTCCTCCCTACCCTTAGCCTTAAGAACCGAGCAATCTCTCATAACCACTATAACTCTCAAGGTGGAAGTTTCTAGAAATCACTAATTCATGAATATCAAGGATACTCAATGACCTTGCTACCTAAGCACATCACATCCCCCTTGGGAGCAAGCCTATTCAAACTCTTTTGGGCATCACTAAACCTTCACATCATCACACAAAAATAATTCTATACCAAGGTGAATTACACTTCTAACCTTCTTAGAGGATTCTATTCACTCAACTCGCCAAGGCATTTCTCAAAACACCATATTCAACCAATCCATCAACATACTTCAAAAATCGATCATGCCTAAGTCGGATTCTAGCAACAACCAAGCAAAACCTCATAAACACCTTGCTAGGTAGGCACACTATCTCCCCCTTGGGAGTAAGCCTACACAAACTCTTCTAGACATCTTCATAACATAAAGGCAATAATAAAGCATCATCCATACTAAAGACAACATCAAAGTCTACCATCTCAAATTTTACCAAGTCACACAACCATAATTGGCATCTCAACCAACCTTTCTCCCTCTCTCCTTATAGCATAAACACTTCTCATAGTCACATCATAAAGACCGTCGAATAGATAAGAGAGAGAGCTTATAGATCTATGGCACGACTTGGAGAATGAAAAAGGGAGATTTTTCCTAACCATCCAATAGCCTCATATTCATAAATGTGTTGCGACTCACACCCATGAACACTACGAGGTACTTTATTAAGTAAGTCTTAGTTTAATTAAGCTTTAGAACATGTCTTAGTTCATTGGATATGGAGATTGCTGCTAGAAACCTTAACTCAACTACGTGAAGGCTTCCATCTCATGAGACCTAACATTGGGAAAACCCACACTCTACTACGTAAGAGTTCCCCATTTAACTTGGATTGTCCTCGCATCAACTAGGTGTGGCTCTCCTTTCTTCTTGGAGTTCGGACCCTATCTTGTGTGACACTCCATCTCATATTCAATATCCACTTGGAGCCAAGCATACAACCCAAGGTTTACTTATCAAGCCTAGCTTAACACTCATCTCCTTGACAATCAATCCATGTTTAAGTGATTCTATCAGTTCATACTTCAAGCATTCATAAGGTAGGTTAGGTTAGTATAGGCCTTTCACCATAATTGTACCTATTAGACTCTATTTTCACTTAGACTTTACTCTCAAAGTCTTAACATATATAATCAATCATATTAGCCTTCAAAATTCATAACTAGGAGTCTTCACTCTTTACAACTTTACAACACGTAAGCATATTATAAACCTAGCTTTCAAGGCATTCATTCACACTTTTCATTATTAGGTGATTCTAAGCACAATTCATCCTAAAGGTTCAATTTCAACATTACATGCCAAGATTCATCATATACAATAGAGTCTAGTTCAATTCATAATCATTAGATCCTAACTTTGATCAATTACTACTCATGACATTGGTTAAGGAATATTGCTCATGAACCTTCGATTTCACCTCTAATGGCAACTCACAAAACATCACATTCATCAATTAAACTAGGGTTAACCATTTAAATAACATAATTTCATCATAATATCTCCATTTAATGCTAAATAAACCATAAATAAGTATTATCCAACCATTTGGAGTCATACCCAACTATACCCACACTTTGGAAGAAACCCTAGGTTAGATTGGGGTTCTTCTTCACAAATTAGGGGGAAAATCCTATGGGACTTTATGGGTGGAAGAACCCATAGATGAAAATCTAAACATACCTTAATTTAAAGCCCTACTAAGCTTGATTCAATGGTGAGATTCGTCATACCCTCCTTCTCTTCGTCTCCTTCTACTTCTTCTTCTTAGGTTTTCTAGAGAGAGAAATATTCTATGTAGAGAATGAAGTGGGTTTTCTTTTGATTCTAGGGAGTGTGAGTTACATGAGGTAAATGCAGGTCTAATAAGCTTATATAGTTGCTAGGAAAGGAATAGAATAATATAGGGTCAACTTTGGTAAAGAACTAAGGGCCCTTAACGTTTTAACTTAAAAATTACCAATCTTCACGACTTACCTCGCCCTTTGCACCCCCATGGCACGCCAAGGGCACTAGGCAACTCGCCAAGTGGACCCTTGGCTTGCCCCAGCAAGATCTATAATGGGACAGTTCCCTTAGCCGATCTAGGGAGTCAATGGGCTATTCGCCAAGTAGGTTGGCGAGCTATGACTTAGCTCGCCCTTTGGTCCAGCACCTAGGCCAAAAGGGCAGTACACTAGGTGACCTTATGTGCCCTTTGGCGCATCGCCAAGTGCCTTGGGCGATCAAGCTGCCCAATCGCCAACTAGCCACCGAGGAGAGCAAGTTCTCTTTCACTCTACCTTGATATCTTAGGCCCTTGAAACCCTATACCATTCCATAGATAGTCTGCTAAACTACGGGGTATAACACGTCTCTTGATGTTCAAGTACTAAGCCCCTCACTCAAAGAACGGATAGTCTCATCTACGACTCTATTTCACATACATCAAACCTTAGAAAGCTAGCTTGTGGCTCTAGTTTGGTCTACTAGTTTCCGGGGTGTTACAAGTGTTTTGAATTCATGAGTTTTATGTGTATTTTTGAACTAAATTGGGCTGTTTAATATTCCCTACCCTTTTCATGCTCAGTTCATCCATCATTCGAGGACGAATGATTCCAAAGGGGAGATATTGTTACACCGTGAAAATTTCTAAGTTAATCCCCGAAGCATTCTTTAATTGCATGTGAAGTCGTAATGGGTGATTGTTAAAATTCTCATGTGTAAAGTTCAATTATTTAGTGTTGTAATGGCTTAGGATATGAATTGAAGTCGCAAGAACCCCTTAGAACAAAATTGAGTAGAAAACTTCCTTACCAATTAAGTTTTGACATAAGATTCTACTTTCGTTAACTTCAAATGATCATATCTCCTATCTCATAATTAGTTAGGTTGCCCATGAACTATAAAATGGAAGTACTATGATTCCTCTTTCCAAAGCCTTTAAGTTTGCCTCATTTCGAGATTGGAGTAATGAGTTATGATCATTTTACTAAAGACTGTCGTATTAAAAAAAAAATGACGGCAACCCTTACGGGCGGGTAAACTACATGACGTTCCGTCAGCTGCCCATCAACTTTGAAGAAATTTATGTGTTTTAGGGTATTTTGATGCTGACAGGTGATGGGTTTGTGTTTTTTATTTATTAAGGGTATTTTAGACTTTTTCCATCCATTCTAAGCCTAAATCCTAACCCTCTTACACCTAGTTAAGTGGTAAACATCCTTTTTAAATTCTTTAACACTTCAAATCATTATAGTAAGGTTCCAACAGGAGAAAAAGCTAGGTTCCGAGCGTTCTTCAAGTTTCCATTAATTTTGCCAAGAACTTTATTCTTCCCAGGTATGTAAGGCTATCATAGCATTGGACTAGTCTTCCTAACGCCCTACATCTACTTTCAAACCAGTAGAAGAGTAATTTACGATTTTTGTCTTTGATTTCGAGTATTCTTAAGATAACTAACATTGTTGAATTCCAATTTATATTTCCAATTGTTAAGTTGTTGTATATCATATATTTATATTTTTGAATTGGTTGTTCATGTCTATTTTCCAACATGAACCTTATTATTGAGTTATTTATTAAGAAATTCTTTAGAACAATCATTGTCTTAAATTGATTTATGAGAAAAGTAAAGAGGTATTTCGTGTAGAGTCTGAAAATATGTTTTGAGAGAAAGTATAAGGGAACTAAGTATTTTCCAAAGATATCATTTTTAATGTGAGAAAAGAGAAATTTTGATTTATAAATGAGTTTATGAGTTTAGAGATATTTCAGAGCAATTACCTTTTTTATGAGGATAGTTTGAGAAATTATTTCAAACGATAGAATGAGTGTGTTTTATATATTTGAGCATGAGTAAATGTCATTGGGAGTAGTATTGAGAATCGATATGGGGATGACTTCAAAAAACTCAAAATCCTCATAAATCATATCTTCCCAATATGTGTTTAGGATCATAATTTTTAGATGAATCCTTATAGTTTAGTGGATCCACTTAGTAGAGAGGTTTTATACCCTGGCACGGTATATTTCAGAATAGTTTAAACAAGAAATATTGTTCCTTACATCTATAACTTGAAAGTTACTTTGTTTACTCCAATATTATGAAGATTATGCATGTGAATTTATAATTACTTAGCTGGTTCTTTATTTGCTCCCTTATCATGTTGTATTTTGCTGTTATTTTTTCTTGCTACGTTCTTACAAACACTTACTTACGTCATGCAACAGGTGATAATTCTTTTTATCCAATGTCGCCATAACCAAAGTCATCATAAAAAACAAACATATTTAGTACCATAGAAACTGATGCTACTACAGTTAATGGTTTATTCTTTTTACATTTAATTTATTTATTCCGTACTCAATGCACACACTAAAACATATTTGCGGTACCACTCCAAAATAGTGATAAAACTCAATAAAGATAGAGAAAACTAATGCACGATTATAACGTATTAGTTGGTATTTCACTATATTATGTTCTGACTTCTTTTTTTGCAAGAAGGTAAGTAGTACCTAGTATATTTTCTTTAAGAGGTTGTACTAATATAACTTTCTACAAAGATAACTCGGTTGTAATATTCAAAGTAAAAGAGAAATAGTGAAATCATGCATGTTGGGCCTGTGCTCAACATGGATTATGGCCAATCTATAATATATATAAACAATGTAAAAATTATTGTGTTTGTATCCAATTTAAGTACTTAAATTTTATATTAATTTATCTTGAAAAAATTAGTAATATAGGGTAATAAGAAGACTAAATGAACAAATAATAATTAACATGCTCTAAATTTACCATAAGTGAAATCAAGACTAAATTTTTATATTACACTAATCTTGGACCTTTGACTTGAATAAAAAAAATTAATAGGCTTGTTGTGTTAACAAAACTTTCGTTAGTATATATAGGCACACAAAATAGATCTAGTTTACTACACAAACCTATCATGGAGGCACCAGTCGAAGCTATTGGGGATAAGAAGACAGGTGAAGTGTTGTTCTACAAAAGATCTCACCCCCCTTTTAAGACCACTCATCTTTAAGTCAATTAAAAAAAAATTAGTTATGTTGATGTGTGATCAGCGAATAATGAGCAGGTGACAACTATTAGTTTTGAAAATGTAGTGGCTACTGAACAGGTATCATTGATTTTTGTAATAACTATGGATTTAAAAAGAATCATCAACGCTTGGATGAAAAAGTGTCTTCTGCCATTAGCCGAAATCCAGAACGATTTAAGAGGTTAGGCAAACTGGCAATTACAACGCCACACCTGAAATCCTTGAAGATATTAGAAGTCAACTAAGGTATGATGTCTTTTCATCCATGGAATCCTTCCACCCATGGTGTCCCCTAGAATTCAATATTTTGAAGAAGAATTTTCCCAATTCTAGTTAGGGTTTCTTCCATTGTTGTGGGTTATGATGAATGTTGATCAAATTGAGTGGATTATGATTGTTTATGATTGAATTGATAGAACTGCATGTAGTTATGATGAATTGCATGTACACATGCCTATCCTATGATTTTAGGGTTGAATTGATATGGTGAGTTTGATGCCATGTGAGGGAAACTCTATGGGTTAGATATCTCTGTATATAATTGATGATTTATGACTAGATTTTCTTTATATTGAAGCATATATGATGAATATGTTGATAATTCCTTGAGAGTAAAACATAGATGATGATCATGAGATGTAGTGCTTCAAGAGTAAAGCCTAGGGAATGAATTATTGATTGATTGATGTTATGATGTGGAGGAGATACTTCCCATAATGAATTGCTAAGCATGATTGAATGAATGTGAAAGGTGTACTCACATGAACGATTCTAGGTTGAAAGTATTGCTCACCTAAAATGAATCTAGACTAAACTGCTTAATGAATGATGAGGCTAGAGGCGATTACCATTGACCTCCATATGAAAGGATATGAGGAGATTCCCATACTCCTTAGAATCAAACAAGAGTTCCCACTTTCTTACTATGATGAATGGACATGGAGGCGAGTACCCATGTTCCTTATGAAATGATGTGGAGGCGAGTACCCGCATTATATGAGGAGATTGTGGAGGCGAGTACTCGCGATCTAGGCAAGAGGCGAATACCCAATAGCCTTTATGAACTAGGCATTGAGGCGAATCCCCATGTCTTTGAAAGTAAGTATGACTAATGTGATTATGCTATGAAGTTGATTGACTTGGAGTGTTGCTAGATATGTCTTCCATGATTTAATCTTGACTAGAGGCGGATGTCCTAAATCTTAGCTGAGGTTAAGTAAGGTTAAGCAAGGTTACTCAAGGGAGTATTCCTCGTTCATTATGATGCTTATTATGTCTTGCTTATGATTATGCCTTATGCCTTATAATTGACTAATGCTTACGTTATGTTGTTTATGCTAGCCATCATATTTAGTACTTGATTGTACTAACGCATACTCTTGCCTATATTCTTATCAAATGTAGAGTCCAGCGCTCCAGATTCACACACTTGTGGCTAGGTTCTTAGTGGATTGAGAAGTGAAGCTTTGTGAGTCCTCATTGTGTTCGAGGATGTGATCACCACTCTCTATTATGTTTTTACTTTATATTTCGAACTATTGTATGGGTTCTGTCCCAAGATTTCTATTCTCTTGTGTTTAGATGGTTAGACAATGTCTTGTTAGACTTCCGCTTGCTTTTATAAAAGACTTTAATTATATTGAAAAGTTTTAAATTTCAGCACCTTTTCTATTACTTTATGTTATGATATTCTATGTGGCTTGTATGAGGCCTCTCGGGGTCTTATACGCTACCCTTGGGTCATGACAAACTTTGTATCAGAGCACAAGGTTTAGTATGGTTTTAACATGTCTCCAACCACGTCTAGTAGAGTCTTGTTCATAAATGTGAAGCGCTCCACATTTATGAATGAGAGGCTATTAGATGTTTAGGAAACATCACTTCTTCACTTCTCTAAGTCATGCCTTGGAGTTTAACTATAAAAGTCTTTCTCCTAACCCATGCCCGATGGTTTTCAGGAAATGACTACTAGAAGGGTTAATGCTATAAATTTGGAGGAAGGCAATGTTGAGCAAGAGGTTCCTCCCAAAGCTCCTCTTCATGTTTCGATTGACCCATTGAATGAGAATGAGACCAATGCAGAGTTTAGATTGGCATTCAAAATGTTGGCTCAAGCCGTGACGACACAAGCTAACATAGGGGGGGTAGCCCATGAACCCAAATTTGGGCACGGCGTTGACAAAAGTGAGAGATTTTACAAGAATGAACTCTCGAATTTTATGGCTCCAAAGTTGAGGAATACCCTCAAGAGTTTATCGATGAGGTCTACAAGGTACTTTCTATTATGGGTGTGACTCCAGTAGAGAAGGCGGACTTAGCCACTTACCATCTCAAAGGGATTGCTCAGATTTGGTTCAATGAATGGAAAGGGGCAAAGCCGGTGGAAGCGGGTCCCATAGAATGGAAAATGTTCAAAAGTGTGTTTCTTGATTGATTATTCCCTCTAGAGATGAGAGAGGCTAAGGTACTTGAGTTCATCAACCTTAGGCAAGGAAATATGAGTGTAAGGGAATATGGTTTGAGGTTCACTCAACTATCAAAGTATGCACCTTCCATTGTGGCCGATCGTAGGGCCAAGATGATTAAGTTTGTTCGGATGTGTCCGACATGGTATTGAAAGAGTGCTGCACCACTATGCTTGTTCATGACATGGACATTTCTCGCCTTATGGTGTATGCCCAACAAATTAAGGACGAAAAGCTCAAGGAAAGATCTAGAGAGGTAAAAAGGGCTAGAGTGGATGATGGCAACTATTCACATGATAGATTCGGTGGATGGGGTCATTCTAGATTCCGGCAATGGTTCTTTGGGCAAGGTTCTACAAATGCTCCTCCGAGGCAAAGGAATGAGAGGGTGTCTAACCCAAAACCGCAATGAGATGGTAATAACCCTTTGATGCCTACTTTTGCTAAATATGGGAGAAATCGTGAAGGGAAGTGTCTAGTGGGCTCTAATACTTGTTTCGGGTGAGGTAAGATGGATCATAAAATAAGGGATTGCCCTTTAGTTACTAGAAATTATGGAGATACTCGTTGTAGGGCTCAACTCTACCCTTCATCTAGTTCAGGTGGCTCAAGTGGGAATGCTCCTAATCAAAACTGTTTCTATGCTCTTCAAACTAGAGGTGATCAAGAGAGCTCCCCGAATGTGGTGACGGGTATGTTAAAACTTTTTCATATAGATATGTATGCTTTTCTTGATCCAGGGGAAAATTTGTTCTTTTTGACCCCTTATATAGCTATGAAGTTTGATGTCCTCCCTAAAGTATTATTAGAACCTTTTTTTGTTTCCACCCCCATTAGTGATTCTGTAGTTGCTAAAAGAGTCTTTAGGAGATGTCCCGTTTCCCTTGACTTCGATGTTATTTTGGGCATGGATTGGTTGCATTCTTGCTATGCCTCTATTGATTGTTGGACTAGAGTGGTCAAATTTCATTTCCAAATGAGCCTATCCTTGAGTGGAAGGGAGGAAATTCTATGCCTAGATGTCAATTTTATTCTCACCTAAAAGCTAGGAAAATGATGTCTAAGGGTTATATCTATCATATAGTAAGGGTGAGGGATGTGGAGTCCGAAACCCATAGTCTTGAGTCGGTCCCCGTGGTAAAAGAGTTTCCAAAAGTTTTCCCCAATGACTTACCCAGTATTCATCCTGAAAGGGAAATAGATTTTGGAATTGATCTTCTCTCGGATACACAACCTATTTCTATTCCTTCTTGTAGAATGCTCCGACTAAACTTAAGGAGTTGAAAGACTAATTGAGGGATTTGTTGGATAAGGGTTTCATCCGACCTAGTATCTCTCCATGTGGCGCTTCGGTGTTGATTGTTAGGAAGAAGGATGGTTCACTCCGTATGTGTATTGATTATCGGCAATTGAACAAAGTGACCATTAAGAACAAGTATCCTCTTCCGAGAATAGATGACTTATTTGATCAACTTCAACGGGCAAGTTATTTATCTAAAATTTTATCTTTGGTCGGGTTATCACCAATTGAGAGTGAAAGAGGAAGATATTCCAAAGAGGGTTTTTAGAACCCAATATGGCCACTATGAGTTTAAGGTCATGTCCTTTGGTTTAACAAATGCTCCGGCGGCCTTCATGGACTTGATGAATAGGGTATTTAGACAATACCTTGATACGTTTGTGATTGTATTTATCGATGATATTTTGATCTATTCATGAAGTGAGAATGAGCATATTAGTCATTTAAGGATTGTATTGCAAGTTTTCAAGGAATAGCAACTTTATGCAAAGTTTAGCAAATGTGAATTTTTTCTAAGTTATGTGTCTTTGTTAGGCCATATTGTTTCAAGCAAGGGTATTGAGGTGGATCTGATTAACACGGATGCGGTCAAGAGTTGGCCTAGACCTCTATCTCCGACATATATTAGAAGTTTCTTGGGTTTGGCCGGTTGTTATAGAAGGTTTATTGAGGGGTTTCCTCCATTGCTTCTCTTTTGACGGCTTTGACTCGAAACAAGGCCAAGTTTATATGGTCGGATGCTTGTGAGAAAAGTTTCCAAGAGTTAAAAGATAGACTTACTTCCCCTCCGGTGTTGACTTTACCGGAAAGTACAGATGGTTTTGTGGTTTATTGCGATGCCTCTAGAGTTGGGTTGGGATGTGTGCTTATGCAAAATAGTAAGGTGATTGCCTATGCTTCAAGGCAACTAAATGTTCATGAGAAGAACTATCCTACCCACGACCTTGAATTAGCGGTGGTGGTATTTTCCTTAAATTTGGAGGCATTAATTGTATGGGGTCCATGTTGATGTCTTCACTGACCATAAAAGTTTGCAGTATGTGTTTACCCAAAAGAGATCTAAATCTTCGTCAAAGAAGGTGGCTCGAATTAGTGAAAGATTATGCTATGAGTGTTCTCTATCACCTCGGTAAAGCTAATGTGGTGGCGGATGCCCTTAGTCGGTTGTCTGTGGGTAGTGTTGCACAGGTTGATGATGATAAAAAAGAGTTGGCCCAACATGTCCATAGATTGGCCCAATTGGGTGTTTGATTAGTGGATTCCACCAAGGGTGGTGTCAGGGTCCATAATGGTTTTGAATCGTCTTTTCTGACAAATGTTAAGGAAAATCAATGTCTTGATCTGACTTTGGTAGAGTTGAAAGAGGTGGTACTTAGATAGTCCATTGAGGCTTTTTCCCGGGGGGAGATAGTGTCCTTACATATCAAGGTCGGTTATGTGTTCTGAATGTTGATTACTTGAGGGAACAAATTTTATCCAAAGCCCATAGTTCTCGTTATTCTATTCACTCAGGAGCCACCAAGATGTACCGAGATTTACAGGAGATCTATTAGTGGAATGGAATGAAAAAGGATATTACGAGTTTTGTGGCCAAGTGTCCAAATTGCCAACAAGTGAAGGTTGAGCATCCGAAATCGGGAGGTATATCCTAAAACATTGGTAGTCCTACTTAGAAGTTGGAAGATGTGAATTTGGACTTCATCGTACGGTTGCCTTGAACTCGATGACAATATGATTTGATTTGGGTTATAGTTTACCCAATGACGAAGTCGACCCATTTCATTCCCATCAAGGTTTCATACTCGGCGAAAGACTATGCTAAGATGTATTTGAGTGAGATGGTGAGGTTTCACAGAGGGCCTTGTATATTATCTCCGATAGAGGTACTCAGTTTACTTTTCAGTTTTGAAAGTCCTTCCAAAATGGTCTTGGCACTAAGGTTAAGCTTAGTACGACTTTTCACCCCCAAACCGATGAGCAAGAAGAAAGAACAATCCCAACATTGGAAGACATATTGAGGGCTCGTGTGATTGATCTTAAGGGTAATTGGGATGACCATTTGCGATTGATTGAGTTTTCCTATAATAATAACTACCATTGTAGTATTGGTATGGCTCCGTTTGAGGCTCTTTATGTTATGAGATGTAGATCTCCTATAGGTTGGTTTGAGGTGGGTGAGGTTGCTTTGATAGGACCTGAGTTAGTTCATGAGGCTATTCAGAAAGTTTGATTCATTAGAGAGAGGTTGAGAACGGCCCAAAGTCAACAAAAGTCTTATGCGGATATTAGAAGGAGAGACCTTGAATTTGATGTGCTGGATTAGGTTTACTTGAAAATCTCACCCATGAAGGGTGTGATGAGGTTTCGTAAGAAAGGGAAACTTACTCCCCATTTTGTAGGCCAATATCAAATTTTGAGAAATGTTGGTTACGTTGCATATGAGCTTGATTTGCCAAATGAGTTGGTATCAGTTCATCCGATTTTCCATGTCTCTATGTTGAAAAAGTGTGTTGGATATTCGACATTCATAGTTCCCCTTGAAGGGTTGGAAGTGAAAGAGAACCTTTCTTATGAAGAAGTTTCGGTTGAGATTCTAGATCGGCAAGTTAAGAAATTAAGGAACAAAAAGGTTGGCTCCGTAAAATGTTGCACAGAAACCATCTAGTTGAGGGTGCTAGTTGGGAGACCAAGGCTGATATGATGTCCCAATATCCTCATCTTTTTCCTCCTATTCTAGCTTGAGGTAATGAGTTAGTCTCGATTTGCTTTTGTTTGAAGTCATGTGTGTTTTATGTGTTCCCATGATTTTCTTAATTTTGCATGTTCATGAAAAAGCTTAAGTTTTGAAAGAGATGGATTTTATATTGTATTTTCCTCATGTTGTTGAGCATTGAGTATGAATTGCTTATAAACTTGATGAGATGGGTTATTGAACATGTTTTATGTCACAACCCGATTCTACACCCTGGACGTGACCGGCACTCGAGAATCATTGTTGGTCCCCAAGTGAACCCTCGTTGAAAAAGAACTTGATTAGAAGCCTTGAAACCCTAGCTTGAAGATCAGAGCTATGGATGAAAAGAAATATAAGAAGAAACATACTAGTAGAAAGTTAAGAAAAATAAGAAAAAAATTAAACAAATTTTATCCGGAATATAAACAACTCAATATCACAAAAACTGATAACGACAAATTAGATCAATTAATAGATAATATATCTAAAATAGAATACAAATATATTCAATATTTAAACATACAATGAATAACGAGAATAACGAATATAGACAAAAACTTACTCATATAATTATAGCGAAAAGACAAGAATTAGCACATAGGCAAAGTAAACTTAACAGTAGTATATTCGTAGGAACTTGTAAAAAATCTATAGTAGCACATAGGAAAACTATTTTATATCTACAGATACAAATAGAAAGTTTAGAATATAAACTTCAACACAATCTATAAATGAATAAGGAAGAATATGTCATAGACGAAAAAATATATGAAAACTATGACGGATTAAAAATAAAGATAATATTTTCTAATCTAGGAAAAAGATACAAGAAAATAGGTGACAATATAAGTTTAATGTTAGAGAAAGAAATGGTAAAACTAGAAGATAGTTTAACTGTTATGATAAAAATAACAAAAGAAAATGAAGAAATAGATAGAAAAACGGAAATTGAAAAAATAAAACAACAAGCAAAAAAGAAAGTACAACAATTAGAAGAAGTAAAAAATACTAAAATAATAGAACTAGAAAAAGAGTTGGCAATGTTAAAAGAAATGTATGAAATGAAACAAAAAGAAAAAGAACAAAAAACAAAATTAGCAAATGAGATAATTAAATTTAAAGAAAAATTGCAATTAGAAGATGAATTAGAAGGAAAAGAAGAAAATAACCAAGATAATCTACCTGAAATAAGAATTGATGAAATGACGATGATCTAGATGAACAACATTCAGAAACAAGCGAAACATATACAGAACTTTTAACAAATATAGATAATACAAAGAATTTAGAAGTAAATATAGGAGGCATAGCCATGGATGAAAAACCTAGTACATCAGGAATCAAACACCCAAAAAATTTAAAATATTATAATACAAACTATGAACAATATGATAAAGAAAAAACTATATGGGATAAAAGATTAAATAAAAAATGGACACCTAAACAAATAATTGAACAACATGATTTTTTAGATTTAGACTATGTAGCAGATATAAATAAAACAATCCAATTATGGATGGGATATATATCAAAACAATTAATAGATAACAAAATAGGAATGACAGAAACACCAGGATATATAGAATAAACATTTATAGGAACAGTAAAATTATGGCTACAAAATTTATTAGATGAAAGTTTAAAAACTCTAAGAAGTAATAAAAAATCTAATGGAGAATTAGCTACTACAACTATGGAAATATTATATAAGTACGAAGTAGCTATAAGAAATGAATTTAGTAGTATGACAACAAAAGTAGAAGAACAAAATAAAGAAAAAATCATAAATAGGAATCTAATGACAAAATTACCAATATGTAATATGTGTTATATAGATGAATATACATGTGCATTTAGAGAATATTATTATAAAAGAACATATAGCACAAAAGAAAGTAAGGAAATAAGAAAATTATATTTTACAAAATTACCATAACCTTTTAATTCAAAGGTAATAAAAAGTTGGAATGAAGCAGGATTAACAGATACCTTAGGAGCTAGAATAAAATTCTTACAACAATGGTTTATAGAACTATGTGAAAAATATAAAGAAGAAATAAAAATGGAAAAAATACTAGTAAAAAACTTAGCATGTTGCAAAAATAAAACGGCACCCTAATTTGGTTGTACGAACAAATACTAAAAAAGAGATATAACAAAAAACATAGATCAAAATATAAATATAAAAAACCAAGAAGAAGGTACTATGTAAAAAACTACAAAACCAAAAGATCATATAGACCAAAAAGAAAACTAACGAAATATACCTGTTATAATCGTGGAAAATTAGGACATATAGCTAAAGATTGTAAATTACCTAAAAATCCAAAGAAAAAGCAAATATCAGAAATAATAATAGACGATGAAAAATAAACGCAGATAGAGTACGTAGATTATGAATTAGAAAGTGAAGATAGTATATATGAATTATCAGAAAACGAAATAGACGAAATGGAAAATAATTCAGTAATAGAATCAGATAATGAATACTATATGAATGACTGAAACAAATATACAAATAATAACTAAAGAAAAATATCAAGATGAAGAATCGGCAGAACAAAAAATAATATTTGATAATAACATATTTGAACAAATAAAAGAAAAAGAATTAGACCTAAGCGTAGAAAAAATATTCGAAATACCAACAATGAGAAATTGGTTTAAACGACAAAAAGAAGAATATTATGTAGTAAGTCAAAGAGAACATATCATAGATTGCAAATACACCAAAGGAAAGGCTAAAAAATCAATAATAAACAAACAAATAATAAATAAAGAAATACAAGATATTAAGGCTTAAAATCCAATTAAATATGTACATTTAGGAGGAACAGAAATACTAATAAAAAACATGATTTAGAGAAGGAATAGATATACCCATAGAAATATTCTTAGTGGATGATAGAATTATACAACCCATAGAAAAAGTATAATAAGTGTAGTAAAAGATAACCTCATATACCAAAAATTTAAATTCATAATAAGTGCAAACTACTCAGTAGCAATAAATGACAGGAATATAGATAAATCACTAATATTATATTGGAAAATGTTAGGGATAGAACTCGCCCCAGGAAGTAAAATATTTACAGCTAGATGTAAAAATTTATATGTTTTAACAACAAAACATCAAATAACAGTAAAAAATAAAATTAAAAAAAAAATAGAAAATCCTACAGTTATAGATAATAATGATTATAGTTATAATGAGATTGATATAGAAGAAGATTTAGAAATAGTAAAAGAAAGATTAAGCACACCAAATAGAATAAACTATGAAATACCCCAAATATCATAAAAAATGAGTACCTCAAGAAGAATAGATAAAACTCCACAAAAATCAATAGAAAAAGAAATAAAACCATATCATTACTACATAACGGGAGTAATGGAACAACCAAAATATCTAATATAAATAAATACAAGATAAGAAGAAAACTATATTACAAGAGAACTAGTAACAGAAGATGAAATAATTACCACTGAACAATTATGCCCTGAACTACCAAAGGCATTAATATATACCGAAGAAACTACAAAAAAGGAAATAATCATTGGAGGAGTACCAATAATAATAAAGTTTAAAGTATATCAAGGGGATAAAAATATCACTTTAGGAATAAAATGGTTAGAACAAGTAAAGCCATATAATTTAGAAGACAAACAGTTAACAATAAATTATAATAATAAGAAGATAATAATAAAAAGAACTTTCTTATGATAAAAACATGAAAATATATATACTTGCAAAGATAATAATAGAGGGATATTATAACAAATATTATACACCAATGATAGATACAAGAGCAGAAGCTAATATATGTAAATACAATTG
Organism: Solanum stenotomum; assembly: GCF_019186545.1. Taxonomy (NCBI): domain Eukaryota; kingdom Viridiplantae; phylum Streptophyta; class Magnoliopsida; order Solanales; family Solanaceae; genus Solanum; species Solanum stenotomum. The sequence goes on along the minus strand of NC_064286.1, from coordinate 16,115,405 downwards.
CTTACCAGAAGAAAAATGAGAAAAATTAAAAACACCGATAGTAATAACAGAATTTAATAATGAAGGAAGCATGATCACATATAAGGCCAAAAATATAAAAATATAAATATGGGATAAGATATTAATTATAGAAGAAATGTATAACTTCGAGCTTACAACAAAAGATATGCTATTAGGAATGTCATTTTTAAAAAAATTATACCCACATATAATAACAAAAACACACTGGTGGTTTACAACACCATGTAAACAAAAAATAGGAGCAAAAAGAGTGAATAATAAAAAACGAAAAACAACAAAATGGATAAAAGGAAGTGAAAAAATTACACAAAAATTAGAAAATATAAAAGAAGAAGACCCTAAAATAGAATTAATTATATTCTCTATAGATAAAGTAAAAATAATCCAAGATAAGTTAGAATTGTTATATAGTGAAGATCCTTTACAAGGATAGGAAAAACATAAACCAAAAGTAAAAATTGAGCTAATTGATAATAATAGTATAATAACCCAAAAACTATTAAAATATAATTTTAATGATTTAACATAATTTAAGATACATATAAGTGAATTACTAGAAAAAAGGTATATACAAGAAAGCAATAGCAAGCATACAAGCCCAGCATTTATAGTAAATAAACATAGTGAACAAAAAAGAGGAAAAAGTAGAATGGTTATTGATTATAGAAATTTAAATGAAAAAACTAAAACATATAATTACCCAATACCAAATAAAATATTAAAGATAAGACAAATACAAAGATATAATTACTGTAGTAAATTTGACTGCAAATCAGGATTTTACCACTTAATGTTAGAAGAGGAATCTAAAAAACATACATCATTTACAGTACCACAAGGATTTTATGAATGGAATGTATTACCATTTGGATATAAAAATGCACCAGGTAGATGTTAACACTTTATGGATAATTATTTTAAACAACTAGAAAATTGTGTAGTATATATTGATGATATATTACTATATTCCAAAACACAAGATGAATATATAAGATTATTAGAAAAATTTATACATATTATAGAATATTTAGGCATAAGTCTAAGCAAAAAAAAAGCAAACATAATGAAAAAGCAAATAGAACTTTTACGAATACAAATAGATAAAAATGGAATAAAAATGCAAACACATATAGTACAAAAAATAATTAACTCAAATGAACAACTAGTTACAAAAAAGAAATTACAATCATTTCTAGGACTAGTAAATTAAGTAAGGGAATACATACCAAAATTAGCAGGGAATTTAAAACTTACAACAAAAACTAAAGAGAGATGTAGAATATCAGTTTGATAAAAAAGACCAAATACGAATACAAAAAATAAAAATATTATGTAAAAACCTACCTAAACTATATTTTCCGGATGAAAACAAAAAATCTACTTATATAGTAGAATCAGACGCCAGTGAAAAAAGTTATGGAGGAGTCTTAAAATACAGGTATGATGAAGAAAAAATAGAACATCATTGCAGATATTATTTAGAAACATTTACTAATACGGAAATAAAATGAGAAATAAATAGGAAAGAATTATATTCAGTGTATAAATGTCTACTATCATTTGAACCATATATTGTATATAACTAATTTATTATAAGGACAGATAACACATAAGAAAAATGGTGGCTAACAAGAAAAATACAGGATTCAGTAACTACAAAAGAAATGAGAAGATTGGTATTAAACATATTAAATTTTACATTTACTATTAAAGTAATAAAAACTGATAAGAATGTTATTGCATATTACTTATCAAGACAAAGCTACTCAGACTGAGAAACAAAATACAATTGAAGATACACTCAAAGCCATTACTACACTTTGTATAAAAGTGGACAGTATGGATAATGAGATACAAAAGCTAAAGACTAATGAAGATAATCTGAAGTCTAAAGCTAATACAGTTCAGCAGCATGACTGTAAAAATGCGGAGCTAAGTCAATCGGAAGACTTTAACAATCCAGAGCTAAAAGGTGATGTTGGAAAACACCTTAAAACCCATAATATTTGTTTAAATACAGATGTATGTATAAGTAAACAAGTTAGTGAAAAAACACCATAAGAATACAAACTTAAACCAACTATTTGAAAAACCATTTACTCCAAAAATGCCAAGAAACACATTGACTATGGAACCACAAACCTCTACCTATGCAGATAGTCTACAAAATGAGAAAAAATTATATAACCATGTCACGAGAACATATATTGAAAATACAAAATCCAAACCTATTTAAACCGTAATCCTAGATCCACTACAACCAAAGAACCATGTCAAGACTACCTAACCCAATAATTACAAGGTTATAACAAGCTAATCGCATAGCCAAAAATTAATACCAATTTAGTAAGAACATGATACAATTATGGACTATTAAATACCGTATACACATACGACGGAGAAGAAATAAGTGGAAAACCAGAACTACACAAGGCATTCATTACATATAAAGGAGTTACCAAGGGAATTTTATTTTATGTAAAGTTTTATACAGCACCAGCGGAGATATTATACGAAGAGATAAAATCCCTAATTCAAGTTATTAAAATAGGACTAACCAAAGATATTATTATACCTGAAGATATTGGACAACATGAAGAAATACCAAAAATAGAGATACCAAGTTTTTATGCCAATAAAAGAATAATTGGTATATCAACTATTATACAAGAGTTAGCAAATAATTATTTGAGCGGAAATACTATATGGAGTTACTATTCTAGAGATCAGTTAATGATATATTCAAATTCGAGAGAACTAAGAAGAACAAATATGGATGAAGTCCGGCGATGAATTTTATAATTATTAAAACCGAAAGAAAGACCTACGTCAAGAGCACTCAAAGTAGGATTTATTTCACCAGAACTATTAACCAGATATTGCAAGCTAATTGGACACAAATATCCAGATCATATATGTTCAAAATGCAACGGAGAAGATAATGTGATACCAAATGTCCAGCTAGAATGATACAAAAGAAAAAGCAAAAACAAGATAGGAGAAAAGACAAAAGAACTGGCAGGCAAGTTATGAAGATAAGTGGAAGAAAAAGAAGACAAGTTATGAAAAGTCCAAAAGTAAATATTGGAAAGATAAAGTAAAGTCAAAGTTTTTGACTTGTTGTGTAAATTATTGTAAAGTAACGTAGTAAAGGACAATGTAAAGTAAAGTATAATAGGATAGGTGTGTAAGGATAAAGCAAAGTAGAATAGTAAGTAGACAAGTGTAAAGTGGGTAGGTGTGGTAGGTGGTGTGCATATTAATAATGATGACAAGTGTATGAATGGTAGGTGGTGAGCATTATTAATAGGACAAGTGTAAAAGGAGTAGGGAGGCATTAATGTAAAGTAAGTGTGCAGTATAGTACGTGCATTATTGTGCACTACTAGGATAGAAATTCCTTTCTATATAAAGGAAGGTATATGTAACATAATGAGCAAGTCTGGAATAAATGAAGCTTTCTTAAAGAACACTCTCTCACATATTTAAATACTTAATAGATAATGGAACAACCTTCAGATATCATGGATAAGCAAGAGGCAAAGGTATATTGTTCAAAAAATATTCAGAACTAATTTCATATATTCCTAAATATCATATATATGATTGAATAAATTTATGTTAGTTATTATGTATTAGAATTATTTGAATCATGATTTCTAGTTTATTAGCAAAATGGAAACAGGGACAAAACTTCTATACTATGCCATCCTAATGTTGAAACCACTAGGCGAGGAAAGCCGTTTAGGGGAGTAAACAAAGTTGAGGCGCTGATAAGAAGGAAGTATCCGCTAAAGTACGATGCTAGTAGTGACAGGAGAACATGATAAATAGATAATCTAGTTCATAATGATCTAATATGAATTTAATCAATTATGAATATGATAGGAAGGAATAATTGAAAATAAAAAAACCTTCATGATAAAGAACATGACTACATAAATGCATGATGAAATGATAAAAAACTATGAAACTTTAATCTTATATATACTTAAAGGTATAAAAATAATTGAATTAAGAAGAATCATATGGGAAAAAATATTTAATGATAACGAATCAGAAGATATATTAAACCAACAATGGTATGAAATAGACCTACACGATTTAGACCTCGAAAGAATAGAATGGTATGATTTAGAAATAAATTCAGATTAAAATGAACTACGAATATTTACAATGTTGGACAGAAGCTATGGAAAATATAAAATTAATAGAACAACTAATGGAAAATAATTTATACATGTATCTAAGAACCCAAAATATGTTATATCTAGAATATATCATAAATAATATTAAAGAGATATCAAGATTAAGACCCTTGGAAAAAGAATATTATAACAAAATCTTTAAGATGAAAAATCCTCACCTACCACACTACCACCTACCACGCTACCAAAAATATGAATTCCTCAGTCACCAACTCCGCACCCCCGAAAAATGGAAAACTTTTATTAAGATTCTTGAATTAGTTTCTTGAAATCTCTATGGCCAAGAATTATGATTTTCATTAGTGACTCATAATTGTATGGAGGAATTCGAGTTGAAAAGAATGGAATTCTTGAAAAAAGACTTACCTTGAAGAAGAAACTTGAAAAAGATTGAAAGAATCTTGAATGGAGTCTTCAACTTTGATTTTTCCTTAGGATTTTGCCCTGAGGTTTCAAAGAGAAAAGAATGATGGATTAAAAGATGAAAGTCTGATTGTTTTGAGCCTTTTATTAGTCAAGAATTTCTTTTCAGGTTTTCTTAGAGGTAAAAAAACAAAAATGACCCGTTTTAATGTTTTCCCGTCGGCTAATTCGTAACAACACTGTATAAGTTACTAAAATAGTCATAACTTTTTACTCAAAAATTGGATTGACGTGAAATTAGTGGAATTGGAAAGTAGATTCAAATACCTTTAATTTAATAGGTTATGGCCACGTAACTCTTTATTTTATAAGAGATATGATTGTTTGAAATTGACCAAAGTAGAATCTTACATCAAAACTTAATCGATAAGGAAATTTCATAAACACTTTTCAAGAACTCATCAAGAAATTAAATTGCTCAAGATTTACGGATAGATTCCCAAAAGAAACTCATGATTGGCGTGTGGGTGACCAAACCCAACACTATGAAAGCCTACATACCTTTTAGGGATCAAACTCATGGCGAAAATCCACAACAAACTCAAGAACCTCGATGAACGCCTTGTTCCTTTTATCTTTTCTCCTCTTTTCTCTTCTTTTCACTTCTTGAACTCTCAACTAAAACTCTAGGCATATATTAGGATTATAAAACTGAACCTAATAGGATAAGACCCTTAAGACATTACTAAAAAGTGAATGAAATATGATTGGGTAAGGAAAAGACTAAAATACCCCTCACTATTTTCGGGTAACTTTCCTTAACTTGACAACTTAACTTCAAAAGGGCATATCTCAGTCCGAACTCAAAACTTAGCACACTGAGTGGTGTTGGAAAGATAATTCAAAAATCTTTCATTAGCTATCTTGTAATACACCTAAATCATCATGTAGTGAGAGTTATGGTCGTTTGAAGTTGACCCAAAACTCATAAGTTAAGCATAACTTGCAAAATTTCAGATTTTGTTATTTCCAATTTAGTTCTTTTTGGAACTCAATGTGATATATCTAGTGACCTTAACACTCAAGAAATTTTTAATTCCTCGGTAAAATCCTACTCACAATGAAGATGGTTCGAGTCTGAGCTCAAAAAAAATCCGAGCTGTTACATTATCTCCCCCTTGGGATCATTCGTCCTCGAATGATGACTCGACTGGGTATGGAATGGGGTTACTCTTACTAAGGTCTGAGTCTATTGGTACGCTCTCACTATATCCAAGCTTACCCCAAATCCATAGGTTCGGGTTCTATACCTCTCTATAGGGAATCTCATCCCAAGACTATTACTCCTTACTACCACATTCGGCTCATATCAAGAACCACCTAATGTTTAACAACACCAAATTCAAGCTTAGTACTCTAACAACTCTGTGGAGTCCTACTAACCAACTCGTTCAGAACCAACTAAGGGCTCTCATTAAACTATTTCTCATAGTAAAATCTAATCCTTCTCTTTTAAAACCTTTGATGGAATTATCACACCATCATCATCACGATAAGATCATTAACCTTCTCCTTTTAACGTCACTTCACTACTAAAAGACCTCTGAAAAGATATCTCTCATACTCTTTGAAACTCATTACTATCTTATTCTCAAACACTTGACTTGATTTCTCATCTCGTGATCTCCCCATTAAGTCTAAAGTGACACTTGAAAGCTATAGACCTATTCCATCATCTCTAACTGGTCTACATCCTCTATTACTCTAACACTTGGGAGAAGTTTATCTCATGACTACTGAACTCTCAATAAGAAGGTACTAAGACCTCTTTCTAAGGTGTTTCTCTTAACGTCTTCTAATTACATACCCTCTTGGTACACCTCTTAATGCTCTTGTTACTCTTGTGACTTAGCCACACTTCACTACCCTTATCTAAAGGTTAGAGTCACTTGTACCCCTCATATTTATTGCATCAAACATTTCAATTTCTCAGCTACTCCTATGTCAAGTCTACCATATCAAATCTCAAGACTAACATCATCACCAACTCCTTTCTAGTTACAACACACTCTACCTCCTATAATGGAAGCTTCACATCTCATCACTTCTTATTATACCCATAAGGGAAAACTCTTTATCAACAACATACTGGGTGCATGACTATAATAACATAATATGCCACACCACTATCTCCATTTCATAGATCTCTATACCTCTGCATACTTTCCTCTAACTATGGGCTCTTTCACTACTACTGCGCATGATCTCGTAACTCATGTTACCTTTTCGGGTGAAGATACTACCAAAGCTCTAAACATACTTTCTCATAAGGATCTCAGCTGAAACAAGGCTTAGGGAAGAGAGTACAACTCACTTTTTAGCTAAAATGCATGATTCATATTAATATGGGTACATTCCTCTGCAACTCTACACTTAACTCACTCATGGGCTCCTCTCAAGCCCCTCTGGAGTCTCATGACTTCATCAAGACTCTTGCGAAGAATAACTCATCCAGAAGGATCTTCGACTTTACTTTTCAACCACCTAAAGTATAAAGGGTAGTCGAATGAATATGAGAAATGCACGAGTATGAATAAATCTCTATGACTGACTTTATCGCACGATTAAGAGTATAAAAAAAGGGACATTTTTCAAAAATGTTCGTAGTCCCTCATTTATAGAAGTGGGGCCCTCACAACCATAAATAAGTTCCTACTGACACGGCTTCATATACACCCTAGGACACTTGAACTATATGTTCTGATACCAAGTTTGTCACGACACGAGTCTACACCCTAGACGTGGCCGGCACTCGAGAACCATTACTGGTCCCCAAACGAACCCTCATCCTTGCTGACTACAAGTGGAGGACTAACTCAAGCATGCAAAAGCTTAAAAAATAGAATTAAGTTCATTGAACTCCAATAGTGAACTTTAAGAAAGTCTGAACAATACTCAAAAGAAAGTAAATACAGAAAACTCTTCACTCTATCTATCTATGAAGCCTCTACTATTACAGAAAGATTTTGGGACAAGACCCACGACATCTCAAAACTACTAATTGTAAGGTAAAGGTAAAGTCCTCCGAAATATAAGAAGGCTCACCAAAGCTGAGTGGAATATCACATGACCTCAATGAAATGCTTGCTGATGATCCTGAATACTTGTAGCTGCATGATGAAATGATGCAGGCGAAATGACTCAGTACGTGGAATGTACGAGCATGCAAGGAGAGATCTAAAGCATAAACATAGTCTTGAACTTGATAAAAAGGAAACGTTACTTACCTCATCTCAACTCACTCAACTCAAAAATAAGATAATCAACTCAAAGGTACTAAACTCAAGATATAATACTCAAGATACTCAACTTAAGATACTCAAGGATAAAACAACAATAAAAGATGCAATATATATATAGAACATTTAAAAAGTAGATAATAAATCAATCGTATTGAAAAATATAATTATAACTCAATTTGTATATAAAAATACAATATAAATCTATGTATATAATAATAAAAAATGTCTTTGTGAGAGTGTCTCTAACCGACAACCATCACTGCCAGAACTTTCATATACTTTGTCAGGGTATAAGACCTACTGACTAAGTGGATCCACTAGTCTATGCTAAAAATCATTAAGGAATCATCTAAAATATATGACCCTTTTTACCCACGTTGGCTACATGGTTTATGGGGGCTGTGAGTTATCTTAACTCTCCCCCATATTGGGGCTCAATACTATTCCCAAAGTGTACTAGCTCATATTTTAAAAAAACATAACCTTTTCTACGATTTGAGATTATTATTCAAAAATCTTTCTCTTAAAAGAGATGGTACTCAAACTGCTTAAAATTCTTTTGGAAATCTCAGTTTCCTATCATCTTAAACGTGAAAACATTTACTATTGGGAATACTTAGTTCCCATATAGCATTTTAAAGAAAATGAACTCAACACTGCTCTTTCTCAAAAACATCTCAAAATCATAATATAATATGATCATTGATGACTCTGGAAGTCATACTGCATAAATATTGATCGTATATCTAGATACCATATTGCTCATACATTGATGGCATACTCGATTGTCATACTAATCATGTTTTAGAAAACTCTTTTCTCAAAACTCATCTTTACTTTTTCAAAGCTCACTTTAAGAACTCAAGTGTTGGCTTTAAAAAGCTTTTTAAAATTTATAACTCAAATCATAGGGTTCATGTGGAATTATGAACATGAATAACTCAAATCAGGGATCTTAATAGCAATAAAGAACGTCAATATTTAGAACTCAAGACTCAATGATACTACTCATCTCTAGACTGATCGACTCATAGGGTTCATGCAGAATTATAGGCATGAACAACTCAACTCAAGGGCTTCATGGGTAACATGTAGTAGTCCATAAGTAGGAATATAATCTCAAGAGGATTAGGAACTCAATACTCAAGACATAGAACTTGAAGATACTACTCCTCTCAAAGATACTCAGATTATAGAGTTAATGCGAAATTTACTGGAATGAACGACTCGACTCGAGGGTCTACATAACAATATAGAACTCACACTACAAGAAAAATGACCTTTAGCGAAAGTGGAGTTTCTTGTAGTGTCATGTATGCGACTCTTATCATTCTCATACTTACTTCCTCAAAACTCAGTTAAAAGCTCAAGTGTTGGCTTTGAAAATCTTTTCATGATTTATAACTCAATATAGGCTTCATGCTGAATTATAGACATCAACAAATCAACTCAAGTATCTCAATAAAAACATAGAAACTCAAAAATTAGGAATAGAATTGTTAAAAGAACCATGAACTCAAGAACTCAAATCAACTTATTCCAAGAATACTCAAATTTAGGGGTAGAATCCTAGATTTTTCTTTTACTGATTTGAAAGAAGATGTAGGGCATGAGGACGCTAGTCCAACACTATGATAGTCTTACATACCTGGAAAACAAGGTTCTTGAAGAATCTTGAAGAAGAACTTGATTAGAAACCTTGAAACCCTAGCTTGAAGGTAAACGATCAAGAAAACCTTTCTTGAGATTCTTGAATTAGTTTCTTGAAATCTCTATGGCCAAAAATTATGATTTTCATTAGTGACTCATAATTGTATGGAGGAATTTGTGTTGAAAAGAATGGAATTCTTGGACAAAGACTTACCTTGAAAAAGAATCTTGAAAAAAATTGAAAGAATGTTGAATGGAGTCTTCTACTTTGATTTTTCCTTAGGATTTTTCTCTAGGCTTTGAGAGGGAAGAGAATGATGGATTAAACGATGAAAATCTTATTGTTTTGAACCTTATATTAGTCACGAAATTCGTTTAAGGTTTTCTTGGAGGTAAAAAAAAAACGACGCTTTTTAATATTTTCCCGTCGACTAATTCGTAACTGCATTTTATAGGTTACTAAAATAGTCATAGCGTTTTACTTAGAAAATGGATTCACGCAAAATTAGTGGCGTTGGAAAGTAGATTCAAATACCTAAAATTTAATAGGTTATGGTCCACGTAAATTATTATATTCTAAGTGATATGGTTATTTGAAATTGACCCAAGTACAATCTTACATCAAAACTTAATCGATAAGGAAACTTCAAGAACACGTATCAAGAACTCATCAAGAAATTAAATTGCTCAATATTTATGGATAGATTCGCAAAAGAAACTAATGATTAGCGTGTGCATGAACAAACCCAACACAATGAAAGCTTACATACCTCTTAGGGATCAAACCCATGGCAAAAATCCACAACAAAACTCAAGAACGTCGACGAACGCCTTGATCCTTTCTCTTCTTTTCTCTTCTTGAACTCTCAACTAAAACTCTAGGCATATATTAGGATTATAAAACTGAACCTAATAGGATTAGACCCTTAAAACATTACTAAAATTGAATAAAATGTGATTGGGTAATAAAAATACCAAAATACGCCATACTATTTTTGGGTAATTTTCCTTAACTGGACAACTTAACTTCAAAAGGGCATATCTCACTCATCCGAACTCAAAAGTTAGCAAACTCGGTGGCATTGGAAGATAATTTAAATACCTTTCAATATCCATCTTGTAACCCACCTAACTAATCATGTACTGAGAGTTATGGTCGTTTGAAGTTGACCCAAAGCTTATAACTTAAGCATACCTTGCAAAATTTCAGATTTTGCTATTTCTAATTTACTTATTTTTGGAACCCAAGGTGTTACATGTAGTGACCTTAACACTCAAGAAATTTTTAATTCCTCAGTAAAAACCTACTCACAATGAATATGGTTCGAGTCTGAGCTAAAAAAACTTTTGGGGTGTTACACTTTAGCTTGGAGTGGAGATTTCCCCCTTGAAATTGTTCTTTTTGAGATTGAATTGGATATGAGCTCTATGAGATTGTGTTAAGATTTATTTTTGAGTATGGAGAAGGTAGTTCCTCCTTAAGTGTAAGAACTCTGAAAATGTCATGCATATGGGGTTGTTAGATGTAGTTCCTACTCCCTTGTGGTGCATTGAGTATGTTGGGATTAGAGTTGATCTTTACTCCTTAGTTGTGTGCATATAGAAGAGTTGCATGCATGATAGGCTACTAGTCTTGAGTCCTTTCGTTTAGAAATGTGCTTAGAATCTCATTCGAGGACGAATGATCCTAAGGGGGAGATAATGTAACATCCCAGATTCAAAATAGGAAAGCTTGGCAATTATTGCATGTCATAGGTGTCACCAATGAGGGCTAACAATGCCCCGTGGTTAAACCCACACTCCGTAGGTTGGTCTCATGGGTGGAGCACCAAGGACATTGTCTAGGATAGTTAACAACGAAGGAACCACGCCCCGTGTATGGGTCCACATCCCCTTTTTTGGGCTTCCGTAGGTCAGACCCCCCAAAGTCCAAACTCTCTGAATTCAACCATGGTTGACCAGGACGGACCGTAGGTCCATCCACGGTCCATCGGTCGTGGTCTCGTGGGTCAAGTCTGGGAAGTTATTTTAAGAACTTAAGGTTCTTTTCGATTTTAATTAAATTGAAGTGGTGTCGTTTTTCCAACACCTACACCACATATATAAGTATTTTTAACCCCCAAAATCCCCCAATTAAGTCATTCTCTCAAATCCCAAAAAAATCCCAAAATTCCTATAAAAAATTCTCTTTCTAGAAGGAAGAAGAGAAAGCTAGATCAAGTTCGAGCCTCCAATCTTCAAGCTTTTGGTAGGCTTTGTGACAAAGGTATAATGGCTTTTCATCCATGGGATCCTTCCACCCATGAAATCCCCTAAAAATTCACAATTTGAATCAGAATTTCCCCAATTCTAGTTAGGGTTTCTTTCATTGTTGTGGGCTATTATGAATGTTGATCCAATTGAGTGGATTGTGATTGTTTATGATTGAATTGATAGAATTTCATGTATTTAGGATGAAATTACATGTACCCATGCCTATCCTATGATTTTAGGGTTGAATTGATATGGAGGGTTTGATGCCATGTGAGGGAAACTCTATGAGTTAGATATCTCCTTATATGATTGATGATTTATGACTAGAATTGCTTTAGATTGAAGCATATATGATTAATATGATGATAATTGCTTGAGAGTAAAGCATAGATGATGATCATGAGATGTAGCGCTTTGAGAGTAAAGCCTAGACTATGAATTATTAATTGATTGATATTATGATGTGGAACATATACTTCCCATAATGAATTGCAAAGCATGATTGAATGAATGTGAAAGGTTTACTCGCATGAACGTTTCTAGGTTGAGAGGATTTCTCACCTAAAATGAATCTAGACTAAAATGCTTAATGAATGATGAGTCTAGAGGTGATTACCCTTGACTTCCATATGCAAGGATATGAGGAGATCCCCATACTCCTTAGAAATGAACAATAGGGGAGTCCCCACATTCTTACTATGATGAATGGACATGGAGGCGAGCACCATGCTCCTTATGAAATGATGTAGAGGCGAGTACCCGCAACATATATAGAGATTGTGGAGGCGAGTACCCGTGATCTAAAAGTAAGTAAGGCAAAAGGCGAATACCCATTAGCCTTTATGAACTAGGCATTGAGGCGAATTCCCATGTCTTTGAAAATAAATATGACTAATGTGATTATTCTATGAAGTTGATTGACTTGGAGCGTTGCTAGATATGTCTTCCATGATGTAAGCTTGACTAGAGGCGGGTGTTCTATATCTTGGCAAAGGTTAAGTAAGGTTACTCAAGGGAGTATTCCTCTTTCATTATGATGCTTATTATGCATTTATTATGATTATGCCTTATGTCTTATGATTGACTAATGCTTATGTTATGTTGTTTATGCTAGCCATCATATTTAGTACTTTATTGTACTAACGCATACTCTTGCCTACATTCTTATCAAATGTAGGGTCTGGTGCTCCAGATTCACACACTTGTGGCTAGGTTCTTAGTGGATTGAAAAGTGAAGCTTTGGTGAGTCATCATTGTGTTCGAGGATGTGATCACCACTCTCTATTATGCTTTTCCTTTATGTTTCGAACTATTGTATGGGTAGCATCCCAAGATATCTATTCTCTTATGTTTAGATGGATTCAGATAATGTCTTGTTAGACTTCCGCTTGCTTTTATTAAAGACTTTGAATGTATTGAAAAGTTTTAAATTTCCGAACCTTTTCTATTACCTTATGTTATGGTATACTAAGTGGCTTGTATGAGGCCTCTCGGGGTCTTATACGCCTTGTTAGATCTAGGGGGTACCCCTGGGTCGTGACAATCCCTTTTACTCTAATGCTCAGGCAAAGTTTATCTCATGACTACCTAACTCTACATAAGCATGTGCTAAGTACCTCTTTGTGAGATGTTTCTCTTGACCTATTCTCATTGGCTCCAAAGTCTGCCCTATCTAACTCTTTAGGAAAATTTCACGTGCACCAGCCTATCCCATATTGGCAGCTCAATCATACAATCTAGGCACACATAAGAAAATCATAACCTCGATTGGCTCTACCTTCTCTCTTCTATGGGTCATAATACCACATTTTGATTGCAAAGTACCACTTTGATCTCCTCACCTATTTCAGTTCAAACCTACTAGGTCAGATCTCAAAGCTAACACCATCACCCTCATGTTGCCATAACTTGATCACGACACTCATCTCAAATTCAAGCTTAGTGCCTAGTACTAAGAACTGATATCAATATGATTGTTCGCTTACTATTCTAACTTGCAACTATTAGATACAAATTAAGAAACACTCGCCCACTAAAACCTCATGACAAGTAGCCAATCTTTATCTCCAAGTCTTCATACTCACAATTTATCATCACACTTCCTTTCACAACTTAAATACTATTTACCCATTCGCTATATATCAGTGACTAATTAGTTTTGTAACCCTCTGAATATTATGGGCACTCCCTTAAAAATCATAAGCCTAGCTTAGATCTATCATGAATACTCTATTCTTCTATTCAACACCTACACTTGGTCGTTACTAACACAATGAAACCTCATCATAAACTCCTTTCTAGTTAAAGTATGCTCCAACCCAAACTAACTAGTAACTCTTACTCTATCTCTTATCATAAGCACTAAACTAGATTATTGTTCCTTAGTCTACTCATAAGGGAAAACTCCTCATTAATAACTTACTAGGTGCATGACTATCATAACATAATTTGCCTTATCACTATTTCCCTTTCTTAGATTACTATACTTCTGCATACTTTCCTCTAACTCTAGGCACTTCTACTACTACTGCTCATAATCTCATAACTCATACTATCTTTTCGGGTGAAAATACTACCCACGCTCTAAAATGTGCTTCCTCATAAGGGTCTCAACTGAAACAAGGTTTAGAGAAAAAAGTCTGGAATACCTTTTGCTTTTAGCTCAGACGCTCGATTCGTATGAATAAGAGTTCATTCTTTCAAAAGTCAACACTTAAACTCACTCACAGACTTCTCTCATGCCCCTCTGCAGTCTCATGACTTCCTCAAGACCTTTTTTAGAGCAACTCATCGATAAAGAACAATTGAATGAATCTGAGAAACACACAAGTTTGAATAAGCTCTTTACGACATAGTTCTATTGCACGATTTAGATTATGAAAGAAGGGAAACTTTTCTTAAAGGGATGTAGTACCTCATTTTTAGAAGTGGGGCCCTCAAAACAATAAACAAGACCCTACTCACACAACTTCATAGACACCCTATGACACTTGAACTCTGTGCTCTGATACCAAGTTTGTCACAACCCGAGTCTAGACCGTGGACGTGGCCGGCACTCGAGATCCACTGATGGTCCCCAAGCGAACCCTCATCCTGGATGACTACAAGCGGAAGACTAAATCAAGTATACAAAAGCTTAAAACTGAATTTAAATTCATTGAAATCAAACACACAACTTTAAAAAGTCTGAACAATACTCTAAGAAACATAATATCAAAAAACTCCTCAACTCTGTCTATTTATAAAGCCTCTACTATTACAGAGGAGTATCAGGACAAGACCCACGACATCTCAAAACTACTAACTATAATGTAAAGGTGATGTCATCCGGAATGTAAGAAGTCTCACCAAAGCTGACTGGAATATCAGATGACCTCAACGAAACACTTGTTGATGATCCTGAATACCTTTATATGCATCCTCAAACGATGTTGGACAAATGGCATCAGTACATGGAATGTACGAGCATGTAAGGTGAACTCTGCAACATAAGTATAAGCTCGCACTAATAATAAGAAAGACATACTCACCTCGTCTCAACTCAACATGACTCAAGAATACTCCATTCTACTCAAGAATGCTTAACTCAATTCAAGGATACACAACTTAACAGAAAGATACTCAGCTCAACTCAGAATACGCAGCACAACTCAGGATACTCAACTCATAATAAAAGAAACAATAAAATATTCTATATACATGAAACTTATAAAAGTGTAGATAATAACTCAAATGTCTATGAAAATACAATAATAACTCTTTACTCTTTTTTGGGAGATTCCTTAATTGACAACCTTCACTATGAGCTATGTGATGATACAGTGTCTCGCCCACGCTGCCAAAATGGTCCTCTACCTTGCCATAGTATAGGAGATCCACAACTAAGTGGATCCACTAAGCTACACTCAAAACAATAAGGAATCATCTAAAAAGTATGACCCTTTACCCATGTTGGCATACATGGTTTATGGAGACTATGAGTTGTCTAAACTCTCCCCCATGTCGGTACTCAATACTACTCACACTAATATAACTCATGCTCATATGTCTAAAAACATTTCCGCATCCTCAAACTTATAGATTATTACTCAAAAGGTTCTCTTAAAAGAGATAGTGCTCAAAAACTCCTCATGAACTCATTTGAAAATCAAAGTTTCCTCTCATTTTAAATGTAAAAACATTTACTCTTGGGAAAACTTAGTTCCCTTATATAAATTTTGAAAAATGAAACTCGACTCTCCTCATCCTCATACTTACTTACTCAAGTCTTCAAATAAATTTTAAAAAT
The DNA here is from genome assembly GCF_019186545.1 of Solanum stenotomum. NCBI lineage: Eukaryota > Viridiplantae > Streptophyta > Magnoliopsida > Solanales > Solanaceae > Solanum > Solanum stenotomum. Next base: position 16,099,320 of record NC_064286.1, on the reverse strand, counting down.
TGTAAAAGACTTCTAAAAATAGGGTTCATGCCGAATTATGGACGTGAACGACTCAATTCAAGGGTTTCAATATCCATACATAGAACTCAATACTCGAAAATCAATAACTCCAAAACTCAAGGACTAAATGCCACTACTCTTCTTAAGAATGCTCGACTCGTAGGGTTCATGCGGACTTATGGGCATGATCAACTCAACTCAAGGACCTCCATGTATAAAATATGCCAATCCCATAATTATGAAATATATTTTAAAAAGGTTTAGGAACTCAATACTAAAGAACTTAGAACTTGAAGATACTTTTCCCCTCAAGAACAGTACATTCATAGAGTCCATGCGGAATAATGGACATGAACTACTCGACTCAAGGGTATAAATGATGATATAAAACTCACGTGTACAACTCTTCTCATTCTCATACTTACTTCCTCAAAACATAGCTCAAGTCCCTAGTTGATCTCAAATGGATTCGCAATTTGACTCAAAGACTTTCTTAAAATTTACTCTCAACTCAATCTTGTATTTGAAATGTTAATTCAAGAACTATGATTAGGATATTAGATCTCTCAATGATTAGATAGAGTTTAGATAGTTGATAATAAGAAACGAGCGAAGACACAGACTAGGAAGAAAAGGCGCGACGCAGAGGAGGATTATTATTTTTGGTCGCGAAGGAAATTTTGGGATAGTGAAGTCCGTATTCTCTCCACGACGTGGAGATGGAGGAAGTTTTCTACGGACTGGATTTAAAGCATCTCCTGGAGGCGGACATGGGCACTTAGTTTTGCCCGATCTTTTCTTCCTCTCCCAAACTCAATTCAACTCATACCTACCTTAGTTCTACGGTCCATTTTCACAGCAATTCACAAACCCAAAACACATTCAATGAAACCCACACAAAACACAATCAAGAGACCCAACTATTACGCAAAAAACCTCACCCAAGGATTTCAAGGCTTCAATTCTCAATTTGTAACTCAAGTACTTCTCAAGAACTCAATAACTAACTTCAAGAATAAATTTGTGGGTAAAAGTTTACATGATTGGCATGAGGGCAAGAAAACCCAACACTATGAGAGCTTACATACTTCGAAAGAATCGAATCCTTGACGAATACCTCAAAACTTGATGAATGCTTGAAATTTTCTCCCTTTTTATCCTCTTGAACTTCTCTCTAAAACCCTAAGCGACTTTAGGATTGTGAAAACTGATCCAAATCAGTTTAGACCACTAAAATATTACTAAAACGAGTTAGGCTAGTGGGGGTAAGGAAAAGACCAAAATACCCCTCTTTAATTCGGATGAACTTTCCTTATTATGATAGGCTGAACTCAAACGGTCATATATCTCTCATCAAAATTCAGAATTTAGAAACATTGGTGGCGTTGGAAAGAGGACGTGTAGATCTTTCATTTGATATCTTATGGGTCTCCTAACTCATCTTGTGCTAAAAGTTATGGTCGTTTGAAGTTTACCCAAAACTTAAAAGAACTTTACAAATGACTTGAATGAATTCTCTTTAGTTCTTTTTAGAACTCAAGGTACTACATATAGTGACCTTAACACTTAAGAAAATATAAATTTCTTGGTATAATCTTACTCACAACGAAGAATGGTTCGAGTCTTAGCTCAAATTTTTTTCGGGGTGTTACAATTTTAATACACAAAACTATCATGGAGGCAGCTTTAGTAGCTATTAGGGATAAAAATGTAGGTGAAGTGTTATTCTACAAAAGATCTCATCCCTCTTTTAAGACCAATCATATTTCAATTGATTCACAAAAAAAAAGTTCTACTAATGTGTTATCATCGAAGAACGAGCAAGTGACAACTAGTAATTTTGAAAATGCAGTGGTTGATGAACAAGTATCATTGAGTTTTGGCGATAACTATGGATTTCAAAAAACCATCAACACTTGGACTAAAAAGTGCCTTCTGCCAATAGTCCAAATCAAGAACGATCTAAGAGGTTGGGCGAATTGGGAATTACAACCGCCACACCTGAAATCTTTGAAGATATAAGGAGTTTAAGTGAAGACGTTTACAAGTTGTCTTCAACAGAAGATATGCTCAATCTGATTATTGTTGTTGAATGGATATGTAAATGATTTAGCAAAAAAAATAATGATTATGAGGTTGAACCTATGAGATCTAATTTTATATCACATTTTTATTATTATCATAAACTAATTGCTTTTATTTTGAATTCGTTTATGAATGTACCACGCTCTAAGGACGAATTTGAACATTATTTCTATTTTCTATGACAAAACAATCCTACATTCATATTATATTTTATATATATATATATATATACTTCAAACGTATTTAATAAAGTAGATGACCTTGATAACTGTTCCTAAAATAATTCTTATTAGAACAAACTTTCTACTATAGTAGAAGAATGAGATATTTAAAAGTGATATCAACATGTATGCTTAAAGGCATCATCTTCTGGTTTAAATGTAATTCAGACATGTTTTCATGCTAGATAAAATTTTGACGTGTCATTTATTGTAAAATAAAATTGAAGAGTCACGGCACATGTGGCCTCTATTTAGGAACTCTCCCTCATTAGCTCTGTTTTTCTTTTTTGGCTTTTCATTTCTATAATTGATCTTTGCTTCTCAATTAGATTGTTGTTTGTTGAGATTGAGATTGTGTCTATAGAAACAGAGTAATCAAAATTAAGAAAAATCTATAGATTTCATTTCTCCAGTATTCAATGAAAGATTAGAGGTAATTGTGTTGGAGGAAATCCGTGTATCATTCATCCTTGATAACTATTTTCATCATTGATAACCTTTTATTGAATTTTTCTGCTTTTATTTCTACTATATTATCAGTAATAGGTTATAGATTTTGCATTTATATTGTCTGGTTTTTGTTCCATCTCTTTAATTTGTTTATTTCTGCCTCTTCTTCCTTTTTTCTCACTGTGCCTTCTGATGTGTGCTTTAAATTTGCTTATTTTCCACTCTATAAATACCAAGTTCCAAACATTCAAGCAAATATGAACTGTCAATTAGAATATGGAGTTTATGGGTTAATTAACTTGAAAATACTTTTTCCTAGGGAAAGAGATTTTCATAGCTATTCTGATTTTCCTACTTCTTATTTCGTCTGCCATTTGAGTCATTTGTAGTTGTGAATTTTTTTAACTCAGTTTTTGTCTTTCTAAAAAATCAAGTTGGTTAAATTCAAGTTAACCAAATAGAGAAAATAAAGATAAGAACACAATTAAAGACTATATGCACACAAGGGTGTAAGCTTTTGGTTATAAATTAGTAAAAGCTAAATTTGTAGTTTAATTTGTCCATTCAAGAACAATAAGTTCATAATATTTCCTTGCATGCAAACATGTAAAGAGTACTCAAATTTACATAATATCTAGTCTTTAAAATATGCTGAGGAAAATTGGTTAAAGAAAGAACACGAATAATAGTAATATTAAGTAGTATTAAAACATAGTCATTTTTGAAAATTTCTCCATTAACAACTAGCAAAGCAAGTCAGTTTGCACAGCCCAACATAACTAATCACATAAATATACAATAGTAAAAAAATATTTACCATCTATGAAAAGATAATATTTCGAACTATATATAGCGATTCTTTGATATTAAAAAAATTGTTTAGTGAAAGTCTGCTAACTTCACCTCTTTCCCTCTTTCTCTGCTATTTTTTCTCTTCCTTATATTCTTCCTCTTCTTTAAATTTTTCATTTAAAAACTATCTTCAAATTAGTTTTTACCCATATTTCACGATTTTAACCTAAAAATACGATGAGAAGAGAAAAACTAAAAATTTGTATAAAATCATATGCTCAAAGAAGGAATTTCAAATTTCTAAATTTACAACAACAAGAGTTCATCATTGATGGTCATTATAAAGCTTCAAATTTTGAACTCATTATTTGAGTTTTACGAATTTGTGATTAGTTTGAATAGGTTGTTGCTGCAAATAATTGAAAATATCATTTGAAGTTTATATCTCAATTTTAAGAGAGTTTGATTCAATTTAGAATTGATTTTAAGAGAAATATTAGATTGAAGCTTGAAAAAGATAAAGATTATGGAACTGTATCGCAATTGTGTTAAAGTTGTATTAGATATGTTTCATAACTCTATTAAAAGTATCAATAATACATTTATATTATATATTGCAAACTTCACTCCCTTTTTAGTGATATCAACTAAAATAATTTAGGTAACACACTTGTAATACATATTGCAAACATCACTCTTTTTTTTAGTGATACAAATTAAAATTGTATTAAACTGTGTCGCAATTGTATTAAAGTTGTATTGAATATGTTTCATAATTGTATTAAAATTATGAATAATACATTTATAATATATATTGCAAACTTCACTCCCTTTCTAGTGATATCAACTAAAATAACTTAGGTAACACATTTGTAATACATATTGCAAACATCGCTCTTTTTCTTAGTGTTACAAATAAAAAAATATATATAAGATACATGTAATACATGTTTTATTCATAAATTACACATTTTTAATATATATTGCATACTTCACTCCTTTCTTAGTGATACCAACAAGAATAATTTAGGTAGCACATTAATAATAAATTTATATGACATGCACAATACATTTTTAATACATATTGCAATCATCACTCATTTTTGTGTGATATAAATTAAAATAATTTACAAGATACATATAATATCAATTTTATTCATGAACAATATATTTATAATTTGCAAACTTCACTTCTTAGTGATACCAACCAAATGATTTAGATAACACACTTATAATACATGCACACTGCATTTTAATACATATTGCAAACATTACTCATGTTCTTAGTGATACAAATCAAAATAATTTATAAGTATTTTAGTTTTACGAATTTGTGATTAGTTTGGATAGGTTGTTGCTGCAAATAATTGAAAATATCGTTTGAAGTTTATATCTCAATTTTAAGAGGGTTTGGTTTAGTTTAGAATTGATTTTTTGGTGAAATATTAGATTGAAACTTGAAAAAGATAAAATTTATGGAACTATATCGCAATTGTGTTTAAGTTGTATTAGATATGTTTCATAATTGTACTAAAATTATGAATAATACATTTATAATATATATTGCGAACTTCACTCCCTTTTTAGTGATATCAACTAAAATAATTTAGGTAACACACTTGTAATACATATTGCAAACATCACTCTTCTTCTTAGTGATACAAATCAACATTGTATTAAATTGTGTCGCAATTGTATTAAAGTTGTATTGGGTATGTTTCATAAATATATTAAAATTATGAATAATACATTTATAATATATATTGCAAACTTCTCTTCCTTTTTAGTGATATCAACTAAAATAACTTAGGTAACACACTTGTAATACATATTGCAAACATCGCTCTTTTTCTTCGTGATACAAATAAAAACAAATTATAAGACACATGTAATACATGTTTTATTCATGAATTACACATTTTTAATACATATTGCACACTTCACTAATTTCTTAGTGATACCAACAAGAATAATTTAGGTAGCACACTAATAATGCATTTATAAGACATGCACAATACATATTGGAACCATCACTCTTTTTTTTTATACAAATTAAAATAATTTTATGATACATATAATATAAATTCTATTAGTGAACAATACATTTATAATTTGCAAACTTCACTTCTTACTAATACCAATAAAATAATTTAGGTAACACACTTATAATACATGCACACTATATTTTAATACATATTGCAAACATCACTCATGTTCTTAGTGATACAAATCAAAATAATTTATAAGACATATAATACATGTTTTATTCATGAATAATACAAGTTTAATTCAGTGTATAGTTCATTCTCTTGTCTTTCGTTAGTTATTTTTTTTTATTAATTTTTAATTCTTTCTTCTAATTCAACTTTAATATTGTGTAACACACTTTTAGTGCAAATTTAATTCATTTTGCAGTTAATTGGTTGATTTGTTACTATTGAATTGTTTGTTTAATACATTATTGATACAAGTTTAATTCACTCTATAGATCACTGTCTGGTCTTTTATTAGTTACGTTTTTTATTCATGATTAATTCTCTCTTCTAATTAATATTTGTGTAATACACTTTTAATAAAAGTTTAATTCATTTTGCAGTTTATTGGTTGATTAGTTACTATTATATTACTTATTTAATTCTTTATTTGGTACAAGTTTAAATCACTTTATAGATCACTGACTGATTTATATCAGTTACATTTTTTATTCATGCTTAATTATGTCTTCTAATTATAACGACCCGAGCCGTAGTTAGTTTGGAAGACAAAAACATTGGGGGGGGGGGGGGGGGGGAGAATTAGGCTACTGTCCCGCCAGAGCGGGATAGATGCCTCTAGGGTGGCAGCGCTCTAGCAGGATAAGTCGCAGCCCGAGCGAGATAGGCGAAACATAACTTAAATAATGCAAACAATGATTTTCTCCTTGTTCAAAAAACACCTAGAAGATGCATGAATCACCCCTGAAACCCTCCAAAGGCTGCTCTAAGCTTGGAAGAGAAGGAGAAAGTGATTTCTAGTGTGGGGATGTCAATAGAATGTGGATTTCAGTCAAGAATCATCATCTCGTCATTCGAAAACCCGGATTTGAGCTATAACCTTGCAACAAATGCTTGGCGCCCAGGTAGGCTAGATTTTATTAACTGAGTAGTTATAAATATGTGCTCGTTGCGTAGTATATTCTTAATCAATAGTAGAATTCATGAGTAGGCCTTCGTGCACCGAATAAGGGAGGAATATGCATGTAATTTTAGCTATTGCGTAGGATGTGTACAATAAGAGGAAAACCCCACCCTGGGTATTAGGGTGTGGTGAGGGTTGAATTCCTATTGCGTGATATAAATTTGTAGATGGCTTCGTTATATGGATACATGTGTGGAATTGTGATGTATAAAGCAAGCCTAAGGAAAGACTAAAATTGTACAATTGCATGCCATGAGCCCAATACTTGATTGATTGTGTGATTATAAGTATGTTCATTATGGATGTGATTGTGAATATGATTTCATGCATTGGATCGGATGTCACGTACCAGCATAGTAACATGCATTGGATCGAATGCCACGTACCAACATACTAAAATGCATTGGATCCGATGCTACATATTAGCATACATACATACATTGAATCGGATGCCACGTACCATCATATATGCATACATTGGACGGGTGTCATGATCCGGGACACTAACTGTATGAGTATGGCTCCTGTGAGAGGACCACTGACTTGTGATATATGTGTATTATTGGGAATGTGGAATGATATATTGTTCCTAAATTAATACGTTTTATGGTATCCTAAATATATGATTACTCCACTATGTTGAGTAAACTGTTCATTTGTCTCGTGTGTTGAATGATACTGGAAGAGTTGAGCCCAATTCGGACTGTGATACGGTAAGTGGGGACCAAGTGTTCAAGTGTTCCTATTGATTAGGTAGAGGGCTGGCCGTATTCTTAAAAGCTGAGAAGTAGGGGTAGTGTGCGTGAGGTAAATACATAGGTACATCCTACCTTGGGAAAGGGATTCGTGGTTAATTGTTAGGAAACCTTGACATAGTGAACTATGTGGTCAAGGGCTGAGTTGTGACATGGAAAAAGCAAGGGTATGTCGTGAGCGGTTAGTAAGAATACTAGTAGTTGTATTTGTGGACTCTACTATGAGTTAGTATATTTAAGCTATGATCAAGAACCTAGTACGTTGACTGAGAAGGAAGTTAGTAGTGAAGGTACTAGTGTAATTTGACGTATACGGCAATGGTAAAGGTGGAGGAATGAACGGCTTACTTGCATGTTTCTTATTAGTTTACTTCTTATATTATGCGGTGGGCGTCGGGTTGACCGATGATGCCTACCAGTACGTGTGGTTTTGTACTAATACAACTATTGCTATGCCTTTTTGGCATAGGTTAAATGCAGGGTCTGTGATGTTTCATTAGGTGAAGACGAAGAAAATCTCCAGCAACTTCTATATTTTCTTCCACATGATAGGAGCTGTGTCTTTGCTATTTTCTATACCCTGTAATCTTAGAAGCTCTTGTACCCTTTTTGACTAGATCCCTGGGGGTGTTAATTACTTTACAAGTCTTAACTTAAAGTTGTTTAAAAACACTTATTTATAAAACTTGGAAATGTTATTTATCTTAGTTTTCTTTAATCTTCCGCATGTTTTAAATCATTGGGAATCGAGGGTTCTCCTACTTAGGTGTTAGAGTAGGTTCCTGCACGGCTTGATGGGTTGGGTCATGACAAGTTGGTAGCACAACTTAGGTTACCGGTGTCCCCGTACAAGAGCAAATATGGAGTAGACTCTTACGGATGGGTGTATTGATGTCCACATCAAATCTTCAAGAAGCTATGAAGCATTCTAGGAAGTGTTCCATCTTTTCTCTCCTTTCGTGCAAGTTGTAGTTTGTTGTATGAGTAGGGTCCAATTGGTATCTCAACGAAACGAACTAGACGCCGCAGTCGCGGTTTAAAGGACACAAGCAAGGTCAATTGGAACTGAGAAGGTCCTAATAGGTATCTTGCCTTATAGGCTGTATAAACGAATGGATGATCAGTAATGGTCATCTATGGAACAAACTATTTAAAGATTTTGGACCTATATGTGAAGTTGTAGCTTGAAACTATGAATGTGTGCTTCTTGTCATCTGAACTAATTGTGGTTGTGAAAAGTGTATTTTTTTGGATGTGATAATACGATTATGTGCACAATAAACGCGCGTCTAAGCTATAATATATGCAGCATGGTAGATTAAATGTTCAAAATTGTTCGAGTTATGATTACTTGAGTTTTGTGAACTGATGTTGGGGGAAAAGCCGTGACTAAGTTCAGTGCGAGGGTCTAGATAATCTACGACGTGATTTGTAAATGGAATCTGGACGTACGTCATAACCGACTAATGATCATGTGAGTATCTGGGCGTATTCTGGAATGTGCATATTGGTTGTGTGTAAATTGCGGGAATAAACTTTGGGTGTACCCCATTGAGTTGACCCGAGGGTAGAAAATGGCTATCTTTGCCAAAGGGATTATCCTAAATGCCTAGTTGGAACCTGGGAAGCAATGGGAATTTTTAAAATAACAAAAGGAACCCATAAATTTTTGGCATGGGTTCTGATTTCGTTTGAGCCGGTAAAGCGGCATTCTCGCCACGGCGGTGTAGCCAAGGCAAGAATTCTCCCGCCAAAGCGGGACAGGGCGAGGCAGAACCTCAACCCTATCTCCCCTGTTTTTCCTAGTTATCCAAATAGACCCCAATTTGTGTATAGATTAATTCCTGCAATTCAATCGGTGCTCAGCAATCGAATAATAGATTATAAAACCTAGCAAGTAAATTATGGTTGTATAATAAAGCAAAAACCATCATCCATGTGCTACAAATAGCAAGGGAAAAGCGAGAAGATAAATAGTATTGTTCACTACAAGCCAAGAGAAGGCAAAAAACCAATCAAGATCCCTGGGACTAGGAGGTTTCATCATTAGAGTCTAGCTCCTCCGGGGGTATCACGCCAGACCAGGCCTCATTCAGCATAGGGCACTCCGTATAGTCTTTTGGCTCGAGTCGGGGAAACTCCCTTCCGGGAGCAACACAAGAAAAAATGACCTTAATAGTCTTCCACATCTGGGCCATCAGACGATCCTTCACCAAACCCTTCTTCCTCTCTTGACGCAACTCGCAACCGAGCAACTCAACCTCAAGAGCAATACTGGGTAGAACTGGGGTGGGGTTAGCAAAATAGTGCCCCAATCGCCTCCGGACAGCTGCGAGGTCCTCCTCTACCTCTGCACCTGATAGTGGGGGATGAGACCGAGTGGGAAGAGTGTCGTCGCCTGCACCATCTTCCCCTCCCTCATCATCCACATCCGCAGCCGCCTGACTACTGCTAGCCTTGTCCGTCCTCCTCCTCATGCTCCTAGAAGTAGAACCCTGCCTAATCAAAAGATGGTGGAAATGGTGATCCATAGGGAGTACCTCATCGGTGTCCAAGAGGGGCACCCCTCCTGTTTGCACAACACGATAACCAGTCTCAATAGGAAGAAGACCTTCTTGTTGCCCTAATAGAACATCTTCCATTTTGAGATTATATGCTCCCCCACATTTAGCTCGATGCCCTGCATAGTGCACATCACCACCAAGGCTCGAGGAAAGGTCACGTCGATGCGGTTGCCCGTTAAGAGGATCCTCCTAGTAACCAAGTGTAGCCACCTCTTAGTATTAGGTGACCAGTTTGTGCTAGTAATGCCCTCTATAGTGGCCCAGTAGACCTGGTCCCGTTTAGCAGGCTTGATCAGAGTATCCCTCAACTAGCGCAGATCCATCTCCTTCAGCTTGACCTCATACTCCGGGTTTGAGACATTGGGCACCTCTAGTACCTCATTTATGGCAGTAGCATTTAGGGGGATGTCAACTCCCCAGATGCAGATGGTAGGATAGGTATCATCTTAGCAGATAGTAGGAAGAACTACATAGAACTCCCTCACCCATTCGAAACATGCGGCAGGGGGAGCCTCTGTCAAGGGAGCTTATCTGAACTCCATCACCCGAGCATAGAAGACAGGCTCCCCCTCCTCTAGTTTGAGCAAGTAAAAACCCTGCTCATAACATAATTTCGTATTTAGTTTATCGTGATGCCTTTCTCGACTAGCAGCATCGGAAAGCCAGACGAAAGGTAGATTCTCCTCATTAAGACCCACTATTTAGCTAATCCTGCATGTTATGAAATATACACATTAGAACTCCATGGGACTGGACACTAGCTGGGCTAAGGGGAATAAAATTTCTAAACCTTAAAATGGGACTGAGGCTACTATTTTCCCAATCCCTCCACAGTGGCCAAGATCCCACCACGGCGGGATGAAGGAGGCCGCCATAGCAGGATAAAAGCCACCAGTGCGGCCTACATCTGGGATGAACACCAGGTGCGATCATGGCGCCTCTTCATCCTAAAATCTCTGTTCGACAGAATGTCAACATATCAGAGTATATTAACTACCCTAGAACCTAAATATGCATTTATATTGATGAAATAACTCTTAAATGGTGCCTAAATCGGAGTTTTACACCAAGCTACTGTTAAAATTTCCCCACCCATTTTTGTACCGATTCGACCATATTTTTATGAAATCCTTACGCCCAGGACGTTGTTAAACGTTAGGGACGTAAGGGGAAAGGCCAATGCTCATTTTTCTATCAAACAAGCAACCTATGTTAAACTTTTTGAAAACTATCCCAAAACATATTCTAATCAATCGTTTAATGTCATACAAGTGTAGGTAAGTAAGTAATGAAGTAAAGAGAGTAAGGAACGATAGCATTACCTTGATTTTGACATCCACAGAAAAGGGTTTGAGAGAATTATTAAGAAATTGTGAGTAGAGAAGGAGGAAATGGGGAAACCATTCCCCTTTACACCTTAAACTATTTTTGATCTCCCACTACAATGGGAGATATCTCGCCACAGTGACCTCGCCTCAGTGGGAGGCCTGCTTCTTTGGCGGGATCAAACTGTGTAAATGGGACGTATTCTTTTCTTCGCATGTTGACTTAATTCTTTGATTGGTCCTTTGAGTATATAGCATTTGGTGCTTAGATTTCAAAATCCATCACCCTTCGTGATTCCCTAATGGATCTATTCGTTAGTCTAAAAATACTCCGAGATAGGGCGTGTAATGACCCCTATGCTAGTCGTTCGGGGATGAACAAGTGGTAAATTGGTATCTCTTGTAACGACCCGAGCCGTTGTTAGTTAGGAAATCATGGGAACAAAAAGTTGGCCCATTGTTCCGCTAGATCGGGACAGATGCCGCTAGGGCAGCGTCGTTTTAGCAGGGTAAGTCGCCGCCAGAGCCGGATAGGCGAAACATAACTTTAATAATGTGAAGTCTGATTTTCTCCTTGTTCCAAAAACACCTAGAAGATGCGTAAATCACCCAGAAAACCCTCCAAAGGCTGCTCGAAGTTTGGGAAAGAAGGAGAAAGATATTTCTAGCGCGGGGATGCCGATAGATTATGGATTTCGGTCAAGAATCACGGTCACGTCATTACGAAATATGGATTGGAGCTATAACCCCGCTACAATTGCTTGGCGCCCAGGTAGGCTAGGTTTTATTAATTGAGTTTTTATAAATCTGTGCTCACCACATAGTATATTGTTAATCAATAGTAGAATTCATGTGTAGGCCTTCGTGCACCGAATAGGGGATGATTATGCCCGTGATTCTAGCTGTTGCGTAGGATATGTACCATAAAGGGAAAACCCTGCCCTAGGTATTAGGGTTTGGTGAGGGTTGAATTACTATTGCGTGATATAAATTTGTTGATGGCTTCGTTATATGGATACATGTGTGGAATTGAGATGTATGAAGCAAGCCATTGGAAGACTAAAATTGTGCAATTGCATGCCATGAGCCTAATACTTGATTGATTGTGTGATTACTAGTATCTTCGTTATGGATGTGATTGTGAATATGATTGCATGCAATAGATCAGATGCCACGTACCGGCATACTAACATGCGTTGGATCAGATGCCACGTACCGGTATACTAACATGCATTGGATCAGATGCCATGTACCGGCATACTAACATGCATTGAATCGGATGACACGTACTGGCATTCATACATACATTAAAGACGCCACGTACCAGCATTCATACATACATTAAAGGACCTTTGACTTGTGATATATATGTATTGTTGGAAGTGTGGAATTATACATTGTTCCTGAAATGATACGTGTTATGGTAACCTATATACGATTACTCCACTATGTTGAGTAAACTTGCATGTGTCTCATGTGTTAAATGATACCGGAAGAGTTGAGCCTAATTCGGAATGTGATGAAGTAAGTGAGGACAAAGGGTTCAAGAGTTGCTACTGATTAGGTAGAGGGTTGGTCATATTCTTAAAAGTTGAGAAGTGGAGGTAGTGTGCGTGAGGTAAATACATTGGTAGATCCTACCTTGGGAATAGGATTCGTGGTTAATTGTTAGGAAGCCTTGACGTAGTGTACCATATGGTCAAGCACTGAGTTATGACGTGGAAAAAGCAAGGGTATGCCGTGAGTGGTTAGTCGGAATGCTGATAGTTGTATTTGTTGACTCTTGTATGAATTTGAATGTTTAAGCTATGATCAAGAACCTAGTAAGTAGGTTGACTGAGACAGAAGTTAGTAGTAAAGGTACTACTGTAATTTGAGGTATCTGGGAATGGTAAAGGTGGAGGAATGAACGTTTTACTTTCATGTTCCTTACTTGTTGATTTCTTATATTATGTAGTGGGCTTCGGGTTGACCGATGATGCCTATCAGTATGTGTGGTTTTGTACTGACTGTTGACACCAAATATTGGTATGATATTTCTAAAGTTAATACTTTTTAAGTATTTTATTTTTTAAATAGTTCAAAATACATGTTTTGTCATTTTAATGCAATTTGTTGGTAATTATCCCTATTCTCAAAGTATTATGATTTTTATCTGTTAATTCTATTTATATTATTTTGTCATAAACGGTTGAATACGTTCTAATATTTGTTTCTTTTTTATAAAATCATTATTTCTGTTAAATTGCTTTTTTTACATGTCACTGGTTACGTTCGTTACATTTTTTCATATTCATTTTATTTGTTACATTTGTTAATATTCATTTTGATATTTTGCATAGCCCACATTCTGATATAGATAATATTTCATACACAGATATTTTATTAACCGGTGATTTAGGCTCACGATTTTAAGATAGTGGTATTGTACTATTGGTAGCTTTCAATTCTCTATTTAAAGAATAGTTTGTTCATTAGGTTAAGGGTGATGAAATATTTTTAGATTAGAGTTTAGAATTTTCAAATTTTTATTCACAAAATGATTTCATTTTCATTAACTTTCTGGCCACCACCACCCCAGATTCCGACCATGCTCCGGTAACCCTCAAAACCCTCTTCTTTTACCCCTTATTCCGGTGAAATAATCACCGGAAACGACCCCATTTCTCCCATTCCTTGTTTCCAACAACAACCACCCAAAACCCCCACTGCCTTCCCTGTCTTCCCTCTCTTCCACCACCAGATCGCTCACTCACAACCAAAACTCCGGTGAACTCTCCTGAACCCATAGCTCCGAACAAACCCCAAACTAAATCTATTTCACACCTCCGGTGAAGCTCGAAGTTCGAATTTCCCAGATCCACCGAGCTCTACAACTCCAGCGAGCTCGTGAGAAACCAACAACACAACCAGGCGAGCATCAAGGCTCGAAAACAATGGCCAAAGCACTTAAACCAACTCCGGCAGAATAGGTAGATTTTTTTTTTGACTTTGTGTTGCTATTTTGCATTGCTTTTTCTATTTCTGTTTCAGATCTGGCCAGAGGGGGTTTCAACACCGGCCAATGTTCATTATTATTATTTTTTGGTTGAACTCTTTCTTTTTTGATCTGTTCATTTTCTTAAGAATAACTAGCAGTTCTCTCCTAGTAAACTTATTTATTTGACTTTATTTATCTTGTTCAATAGGCATAATATGTTTGCTTTTATGTAATGATTTTTTTTACAATTTTCTTCATATATTATTAACATGTTGATACTCATTTATGGATTCCAACTCCTTGTTTAGGTTCTTTTAAATATTTGGTTTGTTCGGTCAAATGAGTTTTAATTTGGTTATAAATTAAGTTAATCCATGGTTTGCTGTAGTTGTTATTATTATTATTATTATATATATTTCAGTTTTGATGTCTTTTGTTGTTATTAGTAGTAGTATTGTTATGTATTTTCTTTAATTATTATTATCATTATTTGTTTTCGTTTTCATACATATTATGTTTGGTAATAGAGAAGTAGTTTATATTTTTTATTACAATTGTTATATATATTATTACATATTATACTATATATGTCTTGCTGTGTGTTGTTTTGTTTTTTTGTTAGCCATTTCTATTCTATTAATTGAATTAATTATTTGTTTTAGTTTATTGTTGCATGCTCTTCTTTATTTCGTATTTGGAGTTTCTGGTTTTAGTTCGGCAAATTGCTATTGTTCAATTTTAGTTAGCTCGTTATTTTATTGTTGTTTCCTTTTAACTTTTACCATTAGTTTTATTTAAATCATTACGAGTAAAATTGGCCAATGAAAAAAATCTCTCCGTCGGTTTTGGAGGCCTCCCCATTTTAAAAGACGGAAATTTAGTTTATGTTCATAATTTGTTTGTTAAAATTGATCGATAAAGAAAATACCGTTGATTTTCAAGGCCTCCTATGTTAATCAAACGTGTTTTATTTTAAGTTATTATTTAATTTCATTTATATTTATTTATTACTAACACTTTTACTAAGTGTCTTTATAGGTACACGGAGTTGCTTCCCATTGAAGCCATTCAAATGAAGGTCGAATTATATTCTTTATTCATCATTTTGTATATATCGATGTTAGCCAAACCTTAGATTTTTTCTTACATTATTGTTTTATTTTATTACTTGTGCATATCACATATTTATTATACTTGTATATTTGTTTTTATCTCCTCCTCAATTCGAAAAAATGAATTTAGTCGGGACGCACAGTTGTGGATTTCGAAGTATACCTAACACCTTTCCTTTGGAATAATTTGAACCCCTTACCTAGAATCTATTGGTTTCGTAGACATTTTTTTTAAAAGTTAATTAATTAATTGGTTTCTCAGTTTTTCCTAAAATTAGGTGACGACTCCCTTTTACTCCTTTTTCCTTTTAAAATTCCATTAATTCTTTTAAATTGAATAACTATTTTTGATGAGTCACCGCAACGTTGAGCCCTCTCAAAGGATGTCAATAGAATGGCAACTCTGCTGGGGATATAGAGGTTCTAACCATTCTGGGTTAATTTTTTTAAAATTGAGGAGACTATTCTTTTATTATGTTATTTATTATATCTTGTATATTTTGTTGATTATTTACATATTGTACTCATTATTTGTTGTACATTGTCATTGCATTCACGACATAATTTCATCATTTGACATTTTTTATCTCTTCGTTAAAGGACGATTATTTATCGGGGTACCTTGCGAATGTAGTTGGTCACTAGATGGTCAACAGTCGGTATCTTCCCCACCCCAAGTAGTCCGCTTAGGTCACCGTTCCACTATCAAATACAGCCCACTCTTAGTCATCTACCAGTAGAGCATTTATAGTGTGAACTCTTTCCGATTTCAAGTTATAATCTGTTTGAACTACGTTTGACCTGATTCCTACCTCAACGGGATACGTAGGTGCCATAAGGGCTCAGTCATATTCCCCGTAAGTTTTCTATTATTTCAAAATGGAAATTGGGGAATATTTTTTTTGAGGTCTCCAAAAATTTTACAAAGGAGACAGTTGCTACAATATTGAATACCGTAGGTTGTTAAAGCTGTAACAGAGGTAAAATTTTTAAGGAATGCTCTCAAAAATTTCACCAAGGTTGTACTCAGACTCCAGACTTATCAAACATCATTCTAAGTTAGTTTGTACCTTTTGCATTAATTTTTTGTACATGATGTCTATCTTCGACTTTATTTATCTTACATTCCATTAAAAATATTGTTTTATTTGATATTTTTAAAATTTGGGTTGTCCGCCCTTTAATGTGATTCATTTTTTACTTTTCCTTTAATTAATAATTTTTTTTTGTTAAATTTGGGTGGTCCTCCCTTCAATGTGAATCACTGATTTCTTCATTCTTTTTTAAATTTTCTTTAAATAATAAAAAATATTTTTTGTTAAGTTTAGGTTGTCCGCCCTTCAATGTGGCTCATTAGTTTTTCATTCCTATTATTTTTCTTTCAAAATATCATTTGTTATTCTAAAAATATTTTCTATGACATATCTGAACGAACTACGCAAACTTGATTATCATCAATGAGATACATAGGCTGCCCTTCTAGGGTTCAGTATTCTTTATTCAAAAGATTTTTTATTTTTAATTCTTTTAATGTTTATATTTTTAAAATCATTTTTTAATTTGGTTAGTGCCAACACAGTTCAAGTGTGCATGTGAAAAATAATTTATACAATAGAGAAGATTGACTTCTTGTTAAACCATAGATTCTTTTGGTACCTTTCATTCATACTTTTGTTACACTTGAAAATATTCTCTTGTATACATTCAAGATAAGAACAAAACAAGATTCATCGTTTATGTGCATTGTGTGGTGAGTTTTGAGTTAAATTCAATTGTGTTGGGTTGTTGATCAAGAACTTGGCTTAAATGTTTGTTGAGGCGAAATTATGAGTCATGTTTGATTTGAAAAATGATCGTAGGCCTTCTTTGAGCCGTTTGTGCCTTTCAAAGCCTACCAAATGACATTAATTCTTAGCATGTCCCCACTTTGAGACTTAAGCCTATTTTTTGGATAACCACATTTTTAGTCTATACCCTTTCTCAGTACTTATACGCATTATTCCTCTTTTGACCTGACTTTCTTCAGCGCACTAAAGACGTGCATGTTTCAAAAGAAGATTCAAAGTTCAAATTTGTCAAAGACAAAAGTAAACAATGTCCCTGAAATTCAAGAATACAAAAAATGACTTCAAAAGAAAAAAAAGAAGAGTTGAAAATTCCCCACAAGTTCAAACAAGCCAAGTTTCAACAAAAGAAGAAGATTACTCTAAACAGTCAGGAGAAAATTCAAAAGATGATGAGATGGGGGAAAAGCTCAGACAAGCAAAGCTCCAAAAGAAGTCAAAAACTGCAAATAGAAGGGACAATAAAGAGAATCAAACTCTTAAAGCGTAATAAATGTTGAAAGCACAAATTCAGTGCAATGCTCAAGAAAGGATTAAGTCACTTCTATCTCAAATGACTACATACCCATCTCTAAGCCTACATTACAATCCATTAACAACTCCTACATGATTTCATTTCAAAAGTTCTCACATTAGTGGAGATTTACATGAAGGCCAACCCTATGGTATTACAACTGAATGCGTTGAACTTTTTTCTGAGTGTGAGAGTGCTTGTCCAAATATTCCCAAATCAAAATACTTTAAATGTATGAAAATTTGGACTTTCATTGTAGTTAGGGCACTCGAAACATGATGTTAGGTCTAGTTCAAAGCTTTTGTTTGAAGCAAGATGAAGAAATTTTGTCATTACTTAAGTACATTTGAGGTACTACTTGAATCCATAGGAATTACCTCAAAGTCAATCTCAGTTGAAAGAGAAAGAATTGTGAATTTTTTTTGTACAATACTATTGTTGGCTCTAACCAAATTAAAATATGCTTCATTTGTCATAAAATAAAAACGGGTCGAAACTCACTTTTCAATATTTGTCCATACCAACTTTGTGGAACGTTTCATTGTTAATATTTGTCCAAGCAAGCTTTGTGGACCGTTTCATTGTTAATATTTGTCCAAACCAACTGTGTTGACCGTTTCATTGTGGATACTTGTCCAAAGTAACTTTGTGGATCGTTTCATAGTTGAAATTATATTTTGGGTCGTCATATCATTCAAAATGATTTTTTTTAAAATTTGGGTCGTCATATCCTTCAAAATGATATTTTCTTAAATTTTGGTAGTCATACCCTTTTAAATGACATCTTTTTAAATTTAGGTCGCCTTACCTTTCAAAATGACATTTAAAAAAAAATTAATTTGTTATCTCAAATAAAATGATGCTTTTTAAATTGGTTTGTCATGTCGTTCAATATGAAACTTTTTATTTCATTATTCCATTTAAAATTGGCATTTTTTTTATTCATGATGTTATGAAGTTTGAATTATTACATTGGCTAATACCTTGTTCATATGAGGCCATGTTAGCATAATTTATGGTATATTTGTTACTAACATTGTTATTGCAGATTTTGTGATACACCATTCATATTAAGTTCAAGATTGGGTTGTCATCTCCTTTCAAATGACATGTTATATTCAAGTTGGGTCGTCCACCTTTCAAAGAGACATGTTGGGTTGTCACTTCATTCAAAAAGACATTTTATATTCAAGTTGGGTCATCCATCTTTCAAAGAGACACGTTGGGTTGTCACCTCGTTCAAAGTGACATATTATATTCAAGTTGGGGTCATCCGCCTTTCAAAGAGACACATTGGGTTGTCACCTCGTTCAAAGTGACATGTTATATTCAAGTTGGGTCGTCCGTCATTCAAAGAGACACGTTGGGTTGTCACCTCGTTAAAAGTGACATGTTATATTCAAGTTGGATCGTCCGCCTTTCAAAGAGACACGTTAGGTTGTCACCTCGTTCAAAGTGACATGTTATATTCAAGTTGGGTCGTCCTCCTTTCAAAGAGACACGTTGGGTTGTCTCCTCATTCAAAGTGACATGTTATATTCATGTTGGGTCGTCCGCTTTTCAAAGAGATACGCTGGGTTGTCACCTCATTCAAACTGAGAAGTTAAATTCAAGTTGGGTTGTCCGCCTTTCAAAGAAACACGTTAGGTTATCACCTCGTTCAAAGTGTCATGTTATGTTCAAGTTGGGTCGTTCGCCTTCCAAAGAGACACATTGGGTTGTCACCTCGTTCAAAGTGGCAAGTTATGTTCAAGTTGGGTCGTCCGCCTTTCAAAGAGACACGTTGGGTTGTCACCTTGTTCAAAGTGACATGTTATATTCAAGTTGGGTCATCCTCCTTTCAAAGAGACACGTTGGGTTGTCACCTCGTGCAAAGTGACATGTTATTTTCAAGTTGGGTCGTCCGTCTTTCAAGAGACATTTTAAGTCGTCACCTCGTTCAAAGTGACATGTTATATTCAAGTTTGGTCGTCCGCCTTCTAAATAAACATGTTGGGTTGTCACCTCATTCAAAGTGACACGTTATATTCAAGTTGGGTAGTCTGTCTTTCAAAGAGACACGTTGGGTTGTCACCTCGTTCAAAGTGACATGTTATATTCAAGTTGGGTAGTCTGCCTTTCAAAAAGACACGTTGGGTTGTCACCTCGTTCAAAGTGTCGTGTTATATTCAAACTGGGTCATTCGCCTTTCAAAGAGACACGTTGGGTTGTCACCTCGATCAAAGTGACATATTATTCACATCATCCTCCTTTCAAAGAGGTACACTACCTTCATTGTGAAATTTTGCAAGTAACATCGAAGGTATGTGAATGTTTTCAGTTACAATGAATCTCTGCCTTTGTTTATTATTTTCTGCCCCGTCGACGTACGTAGAGTATTGCTCATAAGCTCTATTAACGCCTAATTTTGTTTTGTTCAAAGTTTATCAAACCAAATTTTGGTTCGTTAACTTTTTTTGACCAGGATCTCTTTCATCGATCCTAATCAAACAAAGGGGCAAGTTATTCACCACTAATTTTGGTTTGATATTTCTAATGTTTATACTTTAATTTAAGTATTTTATTTTTTAAATATTTCAAAATACATGTCATTTTAATACAATTTGTTGATAATTATCCCTATTTTCAAAGTATTAGGATTTTTATCGGTTTATTCTGTATTATTTTGTCACAGCCGGTTGAATAAGTTCAAATATTTGTTCTTTTTTTTATAAAATCATTATTTCTGTTACATTGCTTTTTACAATGTCATTGGTTACGTTCGTTACATTTTTTTCATTCATTTTATCTGTTACATTTGTTAATATTCATTTTGATATGTTGCACAGTCCAGAAATTCATTCTGATATAGGTAATATTTCATACACATATATTTTATTAACCGGTGATTTTGACCCACAGTTTTAAGATAGTGGTATTGTACTATTGGTAATTTTCAATTCTCTATTTAAAGAATAGTTTGTTCATTGGGTTAAGGATGGTGAAATATTTTTAGATTAGGGTTGAGAATTTTCAGATTTTTATTCACAAAAGGATTTCATTTTCATTAACTTTCCGGCCACCACCACCCCAGATTCCGGCCATGATCCGGCAAGCCCCATAACCCTCTTCTTTTTCCCTTTTTTCCGGTGAAATAGTCACTGGAAACGACCCCATTTCCCCCCTTCATCGTTTCCAACAACCACCACCCAAAACCCCCACTGCCTCCCTTCTCTTCCACCACCAGATCGCTCACTCACAACCAGAAACTCCAGTGAACCCTCTTTAATCCGTTGCTCCGAAAAACCCAAACCAGATCCATTTCACATCTCTGGTGAAACTCGAAGTTTGAATAACTAGATCCACCAAGCTCTACAACTCCAGCAAGCTCGTGAGAAACCAACAACACAACCAGGCGAGCATCAAGGTTCGTAAACAATGGCCAAAGCACTTAAACCAACTCCGACCGAATAGGTAGATTTTTTATTTGTCTTTGTGTTGCTATTTTGCATTACTTTTTCTATTGCTGTTTCAGATCTGGCAGGAGGGGGTTCAAACTCCGGCCAATGTTCATTATTATTATTTTATGGGGGAACTCTTCCTTTTTTGATCTGTTCATTTTCTTAAGAATTACTAGCAGTTCTCCGGTAGTAAGCTTATTTATTTGACTTTATTTATCTTGTTCAATAGGCCTAATATGTTTGCTGTTATGTAATGATTTTTTTTACAATTTTCTTCATTTATTATTAACATATTGATACTCATTTATGGATTCCAACTCTTTGTTTAGGTTCTTAAAGATTTGGTTTGTTCGGTCAAATGAGTTTTAATTTGGTTATAAATTAAGTTAATCGATGGTTTGTTGTCGTTATTACTATTATTATATATATTTCAGTTTTGATGTCTTTTGTTGTTATTAGTAGTAGTATTGTTATGTATTTTTTTATTTTTTTTATTATTATTTGTTTTCGTTTTTATACATATTCTGTTTGTTAATAGAAAAGTAGTTTTTTTTTTTTTTTTATTACAATTGTTAAATATATTATTACATATTATACTATATATGTCTTGCTGTGTGTTGTTTTATTTTGCTGTTAGCCATTTCTATTATATTGATTGAATTAATTATTTGTTTTAGTTTATTGTTGCATGCTCTTCATTATTTCGTATTTGGAGTTTCTTGTTTTAGTTCGGTAAATTGCTATTGTTCAATTTTAGTTAGCTTGTTATTTATTATTGTTTCCTTTTAACTTTTACCATTAGTTTTATTTAAATCATTACGAGTAAGATTGGCCAATGAAAAAATCTCTCAATCTGTTTTGGAGGCCTCCTCATTTTAAAAGACGGAAATTTAGTTTATGTTTATATTTTGTTTGTTAAAATGGGCCGATGAAGAAATTACCTTCGATTTCCAAGGCCTCCTATGTTTATAAGATGGGTTTTATTTTAAGTTATTATTTAATTCATATATTTTTACTCATATTTATTTATTATAAACACTTTTACTAAGTGTTTTTACAGGTACATGGAGTTGCTTCCCATTGAAGCTATTCAAATGAAGGTCGAACTATGTTCTTTATTCATCATTTTGTAAATATCGATATTAGCCAAACTTTAGGTTGTTTTTTACATTATTTTTTTATTTTATTACTTGTGTATATCACATGTTTATTATACTTGTATATTTGTTTTTATCTCCTCTTCAATTTGAAAAAATGAATTTAGTCGGAACCCATAATTGTGGATTTTGAAGGGTGCCTAACACTTTTCTTTCGAAATAATTTCAACCCCTTACCTAGAATCTATTCATTTCGTAGACATTTTTTTTAAGTTAATTTATTTATTGGTTTCCTAGTTTTTTCTAAAATTAGGTGGCGACTCCCTTTTACCCCTTTTCCCTTTTAAAATTCTTTTAAATTGAATAACTATTTTTTGGTGAGTCACCGCGAAGTTGGGTCCTCTCAAAGGATGTCAACACTGACATTGCTCTTGCTTTGCCTTTTTGGCATAGTCTGGATGCAGGGTCCGTGATGTTTCATTAGGTGAAGATGAAGAAAATCTCCAACAAATTCTATCTTTCCTTCTGGATGGTGGGAGCTGTGTGTTTTCTATTGTTATACCCTGTAATCTTAGATGCTCTTATGCTTGTTTAGACTTGATCCCTTGGGGTGTTAATTACTTTACAAGTCTTAACTTGAAATTGATTACAAACTGCTATTTATAAAACCTGGAAATGTTATTTATCTCAGTTTTCTTTAATCTTCCGCGAGGTTTAAATCATTGGGAATTGAGGGTTCACCTACTTGGGTTTTAGAGTAGGTGCCCGCATGTCCGTGTGGGTTGAGTCGTGCTAGTAATTAAGCTTCAATATTTGTGTAATACACTTTTGACACAAGTTTAATTCATTTTGTTGTTTATTGGTTTGTTTGTTACGGTTGGATTGCTTGTTTGATTTATTATTAATAAAAATCTTATTCAGTTTACAGATCAGAAAATGCATATTCGATTGCTACATTTTGTTTTCATGTTTGATTCTTTTCTTATTTAACTTTAATATGTGTGTAATGCATTTTTAATTCAAGTTGCAGTTTATTATGTCTATTCATTTATTACAAAGATGACATCATATCTTCAAATATCACTTTCTCATGTGAATTCACCTTTAGATATGAGGAAGTATGGGCCACAAAGATGACATCATAACTTCGAATCTTCATTTATTCAAATCTTCAAACATTCATTTCTTCATATATTCATATCTTCAAATCTTCATTTATACAAATACTCAAATCTTCAAATTTTCATCAAGTATGAACATAATTATTTATATAACCTTCATTAGAATGGAAATCGTCGACAACGCCAAAACAACATATAAAAAATTAAACGACTTCTTCTATAATTGAAGCAGGCCCAATTCTTCGATTTCTGAAAATCTCCTTACTCTTCTATAGATCTCCAGCCTTTAATAGAAGCTCATTTTTTTTATAATATTGAAAAATCAAGGAAGAGCATAGAGAGAGAAGGGTGCAGGGAAAAAAAGAAAGAGATAAAGAGCATAGATAGAGAGGCTGCAGATGGGAAAAGAAAGTGAAAAAGAGCATAGAGAGAGAGAGGGGTGCAGGGAGGAAAAGAAAGAGCGTGAGACAGAAAGAAAGAAAGAGAGAAAAAACGCAAGAGAGAAGGATTGATCTAATAAACTAAGTATACATAATATTGCTATATATTGCTATAGATGGTAATAATTAAAGAATTTGTTTAAAAATGGTAATTATTAATTAAAAGGGACTCACCCAAATAATTTATCCATTAATAAAAGCCTACTTATATTAGCTAAGCAGAGAGTTGAGGTTTGTACAAACATATACAATAACATATTTCATCTATCCCCACTTCTATTTAGCTTTTTAATAATATAAACAAATGATATTCAATGTATTATCAATTAAACAATAATTGCACAAACTTGGAAATTTGAAAACTATATATGTAACACCTCAGATTCAAAAAGGATATCATTTGCAAATTTTGAAGGAATGTGATGCCAGTTCTAATGGTGCCATCCATGGCCCATGGAATGACCCACGGACCGTAGGATAGGTCTGTGGATTGACTAGTTAGTTTTCCAAAAATATTGAGTTTGAGTACCTTATTGACGGTTCAGCAGGATGAATTTTCATTCATTCCACGAGTCGTAGGTGGGGTCCTGAGGCGAGTCCCAGACTTAGAGAAAATTCAGGATAAAAAATGAAGATCCACGACCAGGATCAATGGACCGTCATTCATTCCAAGTTCAGTCTAGCCTCTAATCTAAACGACGCCCTGATAGGACAGTCCATGGGTTGACCAATGAACCGTTGGTCTAGCTGTCGTTGGTGTCGACAATTAAGTTTTTAGGGGCTTTTGGGACTTTTCCTAATTATTCTAGCCTAATATTATGTTGTTATACCCTTCACCAAAACCCCTATATAAGTGTTCAACCCCAAATTTCCCAAATTGAAATCATTCTTTCCAATTCACAAAAGAAGAACAAGTCTTCTTCTCAAATATTTCTCTCTAGAAGTTGAAGAAGAAAGCTAGGGTTTGCAAGTCAAGATTCTTAATTCTCCATTGAAGTTAACCAATTGGCATTGAGGTATGATAGTTTTCTTCCATGGAGTCCTTTCCTCCAGGGAGTTCCCAAATTCTCCAATTTACAAAGATAGAATTCCCCAAATTGAGTTAGGATTTTTTTCCATATCATGGGTTCTTTTAAATATTGATTTATTTGATTTTTTATGATCTATCAAGCATAAACTGTTATAATTACTTTATTTTATGATGAATTTCCATGAACCCATGTCTAACCCATGATATCTATATATTGATGATTGAAAGTGGGTTTTGAACTATGAAAAATGAATTATGGAATCATGCATGTTCTTTTGAAGCTGATGCAAATATTTTAAGGACGCTTTGAGAGTGAAGTATCAATGATGTTGTTATTGTTATGTTGTTGAAAGAATTTCTCATGAAAACAGAAAAGCATATATGTGAAAGACTTTCTAACATAAAACTGGTCCTTAAGGTTGAAAGGCTTTCTCACCTAGAATGAACCAATGATATGGACCTATTCTAATGTTGAGGCATGCAAGAGGCGATTTCCCATGCTCTCTAATAGAAGGCGATTACCCATGTCATATGATGAAAGGACAAGAGGTGATTACACATGTTCCTTTAAGAGTTAAGAAGAATATGATTAAGAACTTTTCCATGGAAGTAAGCTTAGTACAGAGTTGACAAGTGATAATTACCCGTGTCCCATAAACTATGTTCCAACATAGGATTGTCTAGATAGACATTATCTAGTGGATCCACATAAGCTAGAAGTTCATGGTCCTTACCTTGGCAAGTAGGATACCCTTTTTCGGTGTGGGAGACACCAAATTTCAGATTGATAGGTCACGTGGTCTTATACGTTGGTTAAGGCTACTTTCCACAAGCAAGCTATGATGAACTAAACTTACTTCAAGGAAGTATCTCATTCATGTTTAAGGTGGTGACTATGTGCATTGATCGTGTTTTATGACTCATGTTTTCTTACTCTTCACTTCATGTTTTAGCTTGATCATTGCAAATATCTTTTAAGTATGTTTTAAAATGTTTTATGCATGGCTATTATACTTGGTACATATTTTTGTACTAACGCATACTCTTGCCTACATTTCCCTAAATGTAGGGTCTGACAGTCAGGGTTCCCAATTTCGTGGCAAGAGTTCTTTGAGGAGATTCTGAGATTTGGTGAGTCCTCATGCTTCGAAGACGAAATTTTGTTATTTTCAGTCTTTCCTTATTTTCAGTTTTGGAACATGATATATGGGCCACACCCACATTCATTCATATGTACTACATGGGTTTGAGACGATGTTTAGACTTTTTCTTTGCTTTTATAAACTCTTTTATGTTGCAACTGTCATTTAAATCTTTTATATTTCTATTATCTTGTCTAATGAAAGCTAAGTGACTTTTATGGGTCTCTCGGGGTCTTATATGCTATGTTACGCCTAGGGGCTTCCTTGGGTCATGTCAAACTTGGTAATTAGAGTATAATTCTTCGAAAGGTCCTAGGAATGTCTCATAAGCCATGTCGAGTAGAGTCTTGTTCATGAGTGTGAAGTGCGCCACACTTATGAATGAGAGGCTATAAGATGTTTAGGAAACTCAACTCTTTTTATTACTCTAAAGTCGTGCAATAAAGTTCATTACCCAATGCTCTACATGATTTGTCTACTCGAAGAGCTTATGCTAGAAGGAATACGGGAGACAATATGGAAAGAAAAGCTCCTCCTCAAGCCCCTCAAGCTCCAATTGACCCTTTGGTCGAATAAGTGACTAAAGCGAAGTTTAGGGCTACTTTTCAAGTGTTGGCTCAAGCCGTGACGACCCAAGACAATAGGTAGGTTGAATCTCCCGTGAACCCAAATTTGGGTGCAATGACATCTAGAGTGAGGGGTTTCACTAGGATGAATCCTCTGGAGTTTCATGGTTCTAAGGTTGATGGAGATCCTCAAGACATTGATGAGGTCTACAAGGTGTTGATGATCATGGGAGTGACACCGGTGGAAAAGGTGGATTTGGTCGCTTATCAACTAAAGGGTGTTGCTCAAATATGGTTCAACCAATAGAAAGAAGGAAAGCCGGAAAATGTGGGTCCTCTTGATTGGGAAAAGTTCAAAGTTGGTTTCCTTGATAGGTTCTTTCAACGTGATATTAGGGAGGCCAAGGTACTTGAATTTATTAACCTCCATCAAGGAAACATAAGTGTGAAAGAGTATTCTTTGAAGTTCACAGAAGTATATCGATAGGCCCCCATGATGGTTGTTGATCCTAGGCCAAAGATGAGTAAGTTCATTTTTGGTGTCTCATTAATGACATGGACATCTCTCGTCTGATGGTCCACTCTCAACAGATCGAAGAGGATAAACTTAAGGAAAGGTCTAGGGAGACAAAGAATGCCAGAATCTGTGATGGTAACTTTTCACATTCAAGATCCGATGGACATGGTCATTCAAAATTTCGACAAAGATTCTCTGGACAAGGTTCCTCCAATACTCCGTCTAAGTTCAACAAAGATAGGGTGTCTAACTCTAAGCCTCAAGGTGGGGATATTGGTGAGTTCTGATTGTCCAATTGTGCTAACTGTGGAAGGAAACATGAGAGTAAATGTCTAGCCAGTTCTAATGCTTGTTTTGGTTGTGATAATATGGATCACAAGATATGGGATTGTCCCTCCATTGCTAAGAATGAGGGATATAATCGTCGAAGAGCTCAATCTTATCCTTCATACGGTCCTAGCGGGAATCAAAAGAAAAACAGATTATATGCACTCCAGACTCGTGGTAAACAAGAGACTTCTCTAGATATGGTTACCGATATGTTGAAAGTCTTTCAACTTGATGCTTATGCTTTATTGACCCTGGTGCTATCTTTTCCTTTATGACGCCTTATGTGGCGATGAGATTTTAAAATCTTTCGGATATGTTGTTAGATCCCTTTTCAGTATCTATTCCCGTCGGTGATTCTATAGTGGCTAAGAGGGTTTATAGAAATTTTTTGTCTCCTTGTCCCATAAAGTCACTCATGTTGACCTTATAGAGCTTGATATTCTAGACTTTGATGTTATTCTTGCTATTTATTGATTGCATTCATGTTATGCTTCTATTGATTGTAGAACCCGTGTAGTCAAGTTTGTGTTTCTGAATTAATCCATTCTAGAGTGGAAAGAGGGAAATTATTTTCCTAAGGGTCTATTTATCTCTTGTCTTAAAGCTAGAAAGATGATTTCTAAGGATTGCATTTACCACATAGTCAGGGTGAGGGATATAGATTCCGAGTCCCCTACTCTTGAGTTACTCCCCATTGTGAATGAGTTTTCGAAAGAATTCCCATATGATCTTCTCAGTGTTCTTCCCGAGAGGGAGATAGATTTTGACATTGACCTTCTCCTAGATACGCAACCTATCTCTATTCCTCCTTACCGTATAGCTCCGTTAGAACTTAAAGAGTTAAATGAGCAATTGGAAGATTTGTTGGATAAGAGTTTCATCTGATCGAGTATCTGTCCATAGAGTTCTCTAATTCTATTTGTGAAAAAGAAAGATGGTTCACTCCGTATGTGTATTGACTATCGCCAATTGAACAAGGTTTCTGTTAAGAACAAATATCCTCTCCCGAGGATATGGTTCACCGGCCCAAATTTAGGCTACTGATCACGAACGACGGTCGTGCAGGATGGCCCCTCGTCCTGACCACGGCCCGTCGTCAGTGGTCTGTGGATGGTGGCTGGCAGTTAAGTTCAAGGGTAGTTAAGTCTTTTCATAATTAATTAACTCCTATACTACTTCGTTTTGCCCTTCATTAAGACTCATTTATAAGTGTTTCCCAACCCTAAAATTAGTTCATTCACTTTATTCTCTCCAAATTAACCAAAAGGAAGAACTCTCCAATAATTCTCTCTCTAAAAAGCTTAAAGAAAAAGGATTGAACCTAGGGTTTCAAGTCAAGTCTCAATTCTCCCATTGAATATTAGCAATTTGCTTCAAGGTATGTTGGTTTTATCCATGGATTCCTTCCATTCATGGAAATCCCAAATTCCTCAATTCCCAAAGTTAGAATTCCCCAATTGAGTTAGGATTTTCTTTTATTGTCATGGATTCTCTTCATTAATGATTTAAATAATTGAATTATGATCACTTATGCTTGAATTGATAAAATACTATGATTTTATGATGATTTCCCCTATGAACCCATGAAATCCCCATTTTCAAGTTATGATCATATGCTGTGGGATTTTGATTATAAAGGATAGCTTTATGAAATTAATGATGTATTGATAGAGTTACATGAATTTATGATTAAATCCATATCTAACCCATGTTTTCTAAATTTTGATAATTGAAAGTGGGTTTTGAACCTTGAAAGGTAAATTATGGAATTATGCATGTTCTTATGAATTTTGTGCAAATGATTTAAGAATGTTTTGGGAGTAAAGTATCAATGATGATGATGTTGATGTCTTATTGAAAGGATTTCCTCATATACATATAAAATCAAGATGTGGAAGGTTTTCTCAAATAAAAAATGAGTCTAAGGTTGAAAGGTTTTCTCACCTAATTCAATCAAAGATTAAGAGTTATCCTAATGAAACATAGCTTATATTGGTTATTGAAATATACCTTTCCATGGATGATGACTTACCGTAGATTGGTAAGATGTCATGCCATTCCATGGATAGTAAGAACAAGTAAGAAATGACTATTTGGTGGGATTTATGCTTAGCACCGAGAGGATATTGAGATGGAAGCTCTCCCATTTGAAGAGGCCGAGTTTCTAGAAGCAATCTCCTTATCCATTACCGGTGCCCCCATAGGATGATTGACCATATAGACATTAGCTAGTAGATCTACTTTAGCTCAGATTTATGGTCCTTACCTTGGCAAGTAGGACAACCCTTTTGGGTGTGGGAGACACCGAGGGATCATGTTATAACTCACATGGTCTCCATGTCGGTTAAGGCTAATCCCCCACATTAATAATGAACTAAGTTACTTTAAGAAATATCTTATATGTGTTCAAAGATTTAAATGATGTTAGCTTGCATTGACCATGGTTTTATGACTTATGTTTTCTAACCCTTTTATATCATGTTTTAGCTTGGTCAATTGCATGTCATGAAATGTTCCCTTTTAGCATGATTTAAATGTTTTATGCATAGCTATCATAATTGGTACATTGTTTTGTACTAACGCATACTCTTGCTGACATTTCCCCAGATGTAGGGTCTGACAGTCAGGTTTCTTTGTTTCGTGTCTAGTGGTTGATTTCGAGGTTCCCGAGCTTTGGTGAGTCTTCGTGCTTCAAGGATGGACTTTCACTGTTTCAGTTTACTTCTTGTATTTTAGTTTATGGACATGATGTACGGGCTAGGCCAAATTTCATTCGATTGTATTAGATGGCAATTAAGAAAAGAGTTTTTGTAACACCCCGTATTCTACAAGTACAAGTTCTATTTATATGACGCTTATAAATTGCCTTGTGGCATAGTTATGGAGTCGGTTTCCTATGCGACTAGTGACAATAAAATATGTTTAAAGTGAATTGCTCGTAGATTTTGATGCGACCCGATTAAGTTGAGGTCGATGGAAGTATTTAAACTTGGGATCATAAGGTGGTATTTGAGTCTAAAGTTTAAATTGACATAGTGTATATAAGTTTTAAGTTAAGTTAAAGGTATTAAGGTCTAGAAATGGAATAAAATATTGAGGTGCTTGCTTGACTTAACTGAGCTAGTAGGTGACAATTAGGTGACAAGTAGGTGCATCATCTACTTTGACTTATTGGCCAGCCCAAAGGACCAAGTAGGTGCATCACCTACTTTGACTTATTGACCAACCGAAAAGACCAAGTAGTGAATCACCTACTAAGACTCTTTTTCCCATGTAATTGGGCCAAGTACACTACCACCAACTTGCATTAATCTGGCACAAGTTGATTAGAATAATAATGGGAATATGGATAGTCAAGGCTCAATCTTTCCAAGCCTACAAGAAATAATTTGAATGGAAAAGTAGGTGCATCACCTACTTAAATGTCTGGCCTAAATTAAAGACACATGTTGGTTGCAAATGAAGTACAATAAAGGTGGCAAAAGGCCCAATGTTCTTAAGTCCAAAAAGGCCCAAGGGAAAAGTCCAAGTAGGTGGGTCACCTACTAGACAAATTATGGCCCAAAATGAGTGAGCAAGTCGACCAAAGGAGGTCCCTTTAAAAGGGATTGATATCAGATTTTTCCAACCATTTTTACTTTGACAAAAAATCTGATTTCTAGAGCTTTCTCTCTTTTCTCTCTTAGATTCATACATCAACCATTAAATACCATTAGGGTTCTTGAATATTAGGGAGTTCAAGCTATTGGAATGTATAATTTAAGACAAGTTAAGGAAGTAAACCTTTACCTTGAAGATTCCAAGTCTTAGCAAGTGGTAGTTCTGTCCTGCAAGGTAAGCTACTACAAATTTCTCCCTCTTGTGATTGACTTAATTAGGACACTTGGTATGTGTTAGTGAGTTGGAAATTGTTACTTTGACATGGTGATTAGTGCATGTTGGGACAACTATGGCATGGTGATTGTTACTTTAAAAGTTATGTTAGCTGTTCAAGTGCTGGTGATCACAAACCATGATTCATATTGCTTCTGTTACATTATTATATTTAAGGATTGTTTTATGTATGTTATAATAAGGGATGTGACTGCGTGTGCGGGGAAGTTATGGAGACGTTAAAGGGGAGGACCTGATATGAAGGTTGTACAGTATATAGATCCGATTAAAGGGAAAGGGAAGGAAAGAAAACACTAGGTAAATAAATTGCATGCTTACTGCTTGGTTACTATTTGGGTGAGATCAAGTAGCTCAAATTGATTGATTAGCTACTAATACTAGTCTTACAACTTATTTTGTTACAGAGTAGTGATTTAAAGAGAAGGAGTTTAAGTGATACATTTTGAATTGTATAGCAAGGTATGTAAGGCTATTTGATTTCCTATTTCTTTGGCATGAATCCAACACTTGCATTCAAAAAGTGAGCTTTCTAAGTGCCCTTGGTAGTGACTGATCCATAATTGCAGTTCCTACTCCCTAGAGCATTAAAGTGAGCACTCTAATATGAGTTTGTTACTAAATGTACATGCTTACTCTACCATGTATTAACATGCAAGGTTTAAACTTGTTTCATCGTCAAAGTACCCTTAACACATATTTCCCTTATATAAATCAAAATGATCCCATTTTACACATGGTACATATGTTTATATGTTAGATATACAATCTGCCTATATCATGCCAACTTGCTTCAATTTTCTATATATATATAAGGCATACTGTCACATGTTCATATGTTCCCTTTATTAGTTGTTACTCCCATTGTGTTACACTATAATGTCACCCCACAAGATCTCTAGTTGCTATATTCTACATTTTATATGATCATACTTGGAATATGTATCCGTCCTTAAGTTTAATCTGCCCACGTTCTCCCTTGGTTCCATTTCATGTATACCTTGTATTTGATATTAGTTAGTGAGTATTCGGCTACAATATATTGTTCAAATCTCTTAGCTAAATGTTAAATGTCTTCACTTTATATGTGCTTCAATTTGAGATGTCAAAATGTTTACTTAGTCCTATAAGCTCCTATGTATTACACGTTCATGTCACATTTGCTTCCCATGTCAATGTTATTGTCGTAAGTCCATATTCATATGTCTTCTACTACTGGTCCATAGTTCCAAATTTCAACAATGATTATGACCACAAAAACAGCAATCCCAAAAGAGTTATTATCAACCAAAGAACAATCTCAAAAGAGTTACGAACATCAAAACAACAATCTCAAAGAATAAATAATCTAAGGGATGAAGCAATCTGTATAATTATGGGTGGCATCCTAGGGGCAAATGCCTAGCATGGGTCGATCCTAATTGGTATAAAAGGGTGGCATCTCAGGGGAAATAGCCTAGCATGGGCAGATCCCAATTGGTATAGAAGGGTGGTAGCTTAGGGGCAAAAAACTAGCATGGGCCGATCCCAATTTGTGGAATTACGAGGACAGCATCCCAGGGGTTAAAATGCCTAGCATGGGTCATCCTCTTCTACCGATGATCAACTGGTCATTTGTATCATATGTCTTATAAATATTATAATGCACAAAAGAGTAAAGAAAAGAATGTAACATACACGATTCCACAAGTATAAGCAAGGTGGTCTCTAATCCTTATCTATTGATACTTGGTTTCACTTGAGCTCTCATTTTACATATGGTTGTACTATGTCTTACCTATTCAGTATATTCCTTCGTATTGACATCCCTTATTAGGGACGCTGCATTTCATGCTGCAGGTACAAGTACTCAACTAGTAGATCTCCCCAATAGAAGCACATGATACTCAACGGTTGTTTGTGAGCTCTAGGTTGATTCGGGGCTTTGCCGAGTCTTTACTATGCATATTTTCATAGTGGTACCGCGATGGATTCCAGTAGAGTCTTTTGTAGACAATGTAAAGCTATCATCTGTATACATAAATTCAGTTCTCACATGTATCGGTTCAGCTAGTCAACATGTGTTGTGTATGAATCTTCTCATCAGTAAATCTACATGCATAGTAGTTTACTTTCTCATCATAGGTCACTTGTAAAGCATGTGTTCATATGGTACTTGTCCGCCTCACGTAAGATTGGGGTGTGACAAAAGCGGTATCAGAACAGTTCATCCTAGGAGGTCTATAAAGCCGTTTCTAGTACAACCTTACTTATGAATGTGTTATGCGCCACATTTATATTTAGGGGACTTCTTGGAAATTTATGGAATGTTACCTTCCGTCATAATCCAGATCGTGCGATAGAGCGACGTTAAGTAGTCAATTTCCACTTGCACCTTATCATGCTATTGATATTATGCTTACGATGGTTAAGGTTAATGGTAGCTAGAATGTCAATATGCAACCTACAGAAATGGATCTGAAGTTATCAAAATTTAGACTACATTGAGTTCATTTTATTCAACCGTCCCACTCCACAAGATATGTTTAGGCTTTTATGTTGTATGCATTTTAAGTTGCATTTTTACCATTTGTATCACGTTGGTTCAATTGAGAAAAAAATAGTGTGGTTATCCATATGCTTAAAAATCATAGGTTACCTAGTTATATATATGAGCTGTAGCATTTCTAAGGACATCTTCTTAGGAGGATGTATCCAAACTCTTTAGTTCTATATTTCCTCCATATTTATAGGATCTATTCCTATAGAGGACACTTGTTCTTAGTCTCTGATATACATAGAATTTTCAGCATTACACATGTTCTCGAAATTGATGTTGGTGAACCTTTTTTTTTTCCGGAAGAAGGCAGTGGCACAATCTAATAGGTGGATGTATCAGTGAAATAGTGTTAGTAGAGATACCCCTAATTGGCTGACAAGGCCCAAATTTTTGTCATATATCATCCCGAATATGTTAATATTTGGCTTTTATATGGTATGTGCTAACAACCCCGAATAAGTACTAATAACATTTGTATTCTTTTCGTGGTTATAAAACTTAGGGATAAGTGTGTCAATTTCTGTAAATGATATATGTACGGTAGTTCATAGTATGATCTATGTTTTGGCTATAGAGAATTAGTATGCAACTAAAGGGTAAGGTTAACAAAAGGAAAAATTGATTGGTTAGACCTAAGTTGTGATTAGTTAAGTTGTACATAGTGGGATCTAGTACATGAAGCTACTAGTTTTGATTAAAAAGTACTTGTTAGATAGGAAGCATGTGAGAATAAAACTTGAATTACACGGGCCGAATATGTACGTAGAGATTCTCATTAGAAAGAGATGGGATATGTCAAAATCCTAACATAGGAGTAGGGGTGATTTGAGGATGCTATAGAGGAGGGAGATAGGTGATTATGAAAGAGAGGTTGCTAGGTGTATGAGGCAATAAAAAGGTATCAACTCTTCAATCCTACCGAGTTATAATGGCACACCCGGGAACAACTTTGTGAACCTTTGTTAGATAGAGAAGTCATTTTAGTATTGATTCAAGTCTTGATATTTGGTCCTCATAACAACAAGAAAAAAGAGGGGAATAGAAATGTTATCTAGATACAAGATCCATGGACCTAGTTCATCTACATCATTAGTAGAAAAGAGAAGTAGAGAATTATTCATATGTATAGACTTCCATCAAATTGAATAGAGCTACTATGAGGTTCATTTAATATATGCCTACACTAATTCGCCAGTCATAGTCCAGTTAAGGGAGGGGAAAAAATGATCATATGCTAGTTGTTAATTTTTTCTATCTTGCATGGGAAAAGAGTCGGAGCACCGTCACTTGTTATAAAAAAAAAGAGGAAATCTATTAGTATGGCCAGATCTATCTAGTTAAGCCCAAAGCGGCTAACTCTAAGACGTTATGAATCATTATATAACTTTATAGGTACTTGATATTTACATGTTATTAGAGTTCATGTTTTATGGTGCGTTCAAGGTTCACTATTTATTTTCTATTTTGACCTTCAAAGGGTGCTAGGAATTGAGCGTGATATAACACAGGCTAGTAATGAAGGCAAAGTTGACCTCGACCTACTACTCTAAAAGATGAACTATTGAGGATTTTCTTTATCTATCTTGATTGTAGTATTTATATTGACCATGACGGAAGCCAAGTCCCAATAGCAGAAAACCTATAAGAATTCTTAGGAGATTTAAGAGAGTAGATGGGGAAATCAATTGTATGTGTTTTGAGGTGAGTAAGGAATATGAGCAGAACTATCCCACATGTGACTTAACGCTTAAGACAATGTGTTTGCCCTTATTATGGTAAAGTAGTTCTATAGGATATCTCGTAGTTTCCAAAGATGGTTTGTTATATAATTATACATGCTGCATGTTCTATAACTTATCTATTTGTATGTCATTTTCCCTTTGTGGATTACCTTCTCACAGGTTACCTAATGTCATAGAATGCTTACATGTAAGTGTTATCCGCTTCAGAGCACCCTTGTTTATTGTTATATGTTTTCATAGGACCTTTTCCTTACATGTTATTTATTGCACTGGTTACTTTCCACATGTCACTTGGCCATATTGTGTGGGTACTACATGCTAATAATCATATGTTATGAGCAAGTTTAGTGCTCGTCGGTTATATGACTCGCATATCACTTGTTTACATGTCGTATGCATCATAAATCATT
The DNA here is from genome assembly GCF_019186545.1 of Solanum stenotomum. Classification (NCBI taxonomy): domain Eukaryota; kingdom Viridiplantae; phylum Streptophyta; class Magnoliopsida; order Solanales; family Solanaceae; genus Solanum; species Solanum stenotomum. The sequence goes on along the minus strand of NC_064286.1, from coordinate 16,063,236 downwards.
TCTATATATATTACATGTCTCGTAGCCTACTTGCTTAAACATTACATACCTTATAGCTTCTCTAACCATCTGCCATGTGTTTATTTGCTCATATTTCACAAGTGTACTTATTGACATGTTAGTCCACCAATCCATGCGATATAACGCACTTGATCAATGTGATTTGTGTTCCGTAGCTCATATTTCATACAGTCTACTTGCTTATGTATTATATATTTTGTAGTTTAAGTACTCATGCATCATGTGCTCATCTAGTCCATTTCCTACATTCCTTATAGTTCATTTGCTCACACGTTACCCTATGAACCACTTGCGTGTGTACACCATATATTTCTATAGTTTAATGCCCGAATATTATGCGCTCCATTTTGTGCTAATCTGCCTATGTGTCATACACAATGTGACTTATTTATTTGTACACTATGCCCCTCTGTGATTATTGACTTGAGTTTATAACATTTTGGGAAAACATTCCTTTGTATCATTATGTAGTGAAGATTTTGACCAGAAAATGTTGGGCATATATGTAAATTTTATCATAACCATAGACAAATAACTTAGCATAATGCCTTATTCGAAGGTGCGGCATAAAACTTTAGAGTTTATATTAACATCTATGTGTTCTTATAAGACTCACCTCTGAAAAGCGTCATGAGATAAAAGAGAAGGGAAAGTAGAGCCCTGATAGGTTAGGCCTGTTCATTCTATATATGAAAAATTTGGGAGATAATATAGTTATTCTTGATAGTTAAGGCCCGGAAGCTAAGCCCAAAAGCTTTATTGTGGAAAGAACAGAATATAGCATCAGATACATGGGAATAGTAGATGGTAGAGATCCTAAATACCTCCTCATTCTAAGCATTAACATAAAGATCTGAGATCATGTGATCCCTTTATATGATCATAAATCCTACTAGCAGTTGTTCATTTGATATGTCATTTACATGTCTTGTGCTTAGGTATATGAAAGTCCTTATTTGTATGAATTATACTTGCGTATCTTCAGTGAATTACATGGTGAAGAAAGGGGTTAATCTGTCAGATTATTATCATGAACCATATCTATTGAGGCGTCACACAAGACTTGTCTATACGTGTTTTAGGTTAGTCTACGTATTTTGGATGGTCCAATTTATAGAGGGACCTCTCCTAAATCTTCAAATGAAATTCCAAGGTTAACCAAACTATCAACTTAACGTATCATTCGAGGACGAATGATTATAAAGGGGGGAGGATGTAACACCCCGTATTATACAAGTACTAGTTCTATTTATATGAAGCTTATAAATTGCCTTATGGTATAGTAATGGACTCGGTTTCCTAAGCGACTAGTGACAATAGAATATGTTTAAAGTGAACTGCCCGTAGATTTTGATGTGACCCGATTAAGTTGAGGTCGATGGAAGTATTTAAACTTGAGATCATAAGGTGGTATTTGAGTCTAAAGTTTAAATTGACATAGTGTATATAAGTTTTAAGTTAAGTTAAAGATATTAAGGTCTAGAAATGGAATAAAATATTGAGGTGCTTTATTGACTTAACTAAGCTAGTAGGTGACAAGTAGGTGTATCATCTACTTTGACTTATTGACCTACCCAAAGGACCAAGTAGGTGCATCACCTACTTTGACTTACTGACCAACCCAAAGGACCAACTAGGTACATCACCTACTAAGACTCTTTTAACCATGTTATTGGGCCAAGTACACTACCACCAACTTGCATTAAACTGGCCCAAGTTGATTAGAAGAATAATGGGAAAATGGACTGCCAAGGCCCAATCTTTCCAAACCCACAAGAAATAATTTGAATGGAAAAGTAGGTGCATCACCTACTTAAATGTGTGGCCTAAATTAAAGACACATGTTGGCTGCAAATGAAGTACAATAAAGGTGGCGAAAGGCCCAATGTTCTTAAGGCCAAAAAGGCCCAAGGGAAAAGTCCAAGTTGGTGGGTCACCTACTTGACAAATTATGGCCCAAAATGAGTGAGAAAGTCGACCAAAGAAGGTCCCTTTAAAAGAGATTGATATCAGATTTTTCCAACCATTTTTACTTTGACAAAAAAATCTGATTTCTAGAACTTTCTCTCTTCTCTTTCTTAGATTGATACATGAACCATTAAATAGCATTAGGGTTCTTGAATATTAGGGAGTTCAAGCTATTGGAAGGTATAATTTAAGACAGGTTAAGGAAGACAACCTTTACCTTTAAGAATCCAAGTCTTAGCAAGCAGTAGTTATGTCCAGCAAGGTAAGCTACTACAGTTTTCTCTCTCTTGTGATTGAGTTAATTAGGACACTTGGTATGTGTTAGTGAGTTGGAAATTGTTACTTTTACATGGTGATTAGTGCATGTTGGGACAACCATAGCGGCGAGTCCTCTTTAAATTCAGTTATGAGCTTGTTTGAGCCCTTTAAAAGTTATGTTAGTTCTTCAAGTGCCGGTGATCAGAAACAATGATTCATATTGCTTCTATTATATTATTATGTTTAAGGAGTGTTTTATGTATGTTATGATAATGGATGTAACTGGGTGTGCGGAGATGTTATGGAGACGTTAAAGGACTTAAATATTGCAAAGAGTTTTGGGGAGGACCTGATATGAATGTTGTAAAGTATATAGATGCGATTAAAGGGTAAGGGAAGGAAAGAAAACACTAGCTAGATAAATTGCATGCTTACTGCTTGGTTACTATTTGGGTGAGATCAAGTAGCTCAAATTGATTGATTAACTACTAATACTAGTCTTACAAATTATTTTCTTGTAGATTAGTGATCTGAAGAGAAGGAGTTTAAGTCATACGTTTTGAACTATACAACAAGGTATGTAAAGCTATTTGATTTCCTATTTCATTGGCATGAATCCAACACTTGCATTACAAAAAGTAAGCTTTCTAAGTGCCCTTGGTAGTGACAAATCCATAGTTGCAGTTCCTACTCCCTAGAGTATTTTAGTGAGCACTCTAATATGAGTTAGTTACTAAATGTACATGCCTACTTTACCAAGTATTAGTATGCAAGGTTTAAACTTGTTTAATCGGCAAAGTACCCTTGACACGTATTTCCCTTATATAAATCAAAATGATCCCAAATTACACATGGTACATATGTTTATATGTTAGATATACAATATGCCCATATCATGCCAACTTGCTTCAATTATCTATATATATGGCATATTATCACATGTTCATATGTTCGTTTTATTGGTTATTACTCCCATTGTGTTACACTATAATGTCACCCCACAAGATCCATACCTGCTCTGTTGCACGTTTTATATGTACTTACTTAGAATATGTATCAGTCCTTAAGATGAATCTTCCCACGTTCTCCCTTGGTTCGACTTTCATGTATACCTTGTATTAGATATTAGTTAGTGAGTATTCAGGTAGCATATATAGTTCAAATCTCTTGGCTGAATGTTAAATGTCTTCACTTGATATGTGCTTCAATTTGAAAAGTCAAAATGCTTATTGAGTTATTTAAGCTCCTAAGTATTACACGTTTATGTCATATTTGCTTCCCATGTCATTATTATTGTTGTAAGTCCATATTCATATGTCTTCTACTACTGGTCCATAGTTCCAAATTTCAACAATGATTATGACCACAAAAACAACAATCCCAAAAGATTACTATCAACCAAAGAACTATCTCAAAAGATTTATGAACATCAAAACAACAATCTCAAAGAATCAAAAATCTAAGTGAAGCAATCTATATAATTATGGATGGCAGCCCAGGGGAAAATGCCTAACATAGGTCGATCCCATTTGGTATATAAAGGTGGCAACTCAGGGGCGAAAGCCTAGCATGGGCCGATACAAATTGGTATGGAAGGGTGGCAGCTCAGGGGTAAAAGCCTAGCATGGGCCCATCCCAATTTGTGGAATTATGAGAACGGCATCTTATGGGTTAAAATACCTAGCCATGGGTCATCCTCTTCTACTGCTGATCAACTGGACATTTGTATCATGTCTTATAAATATTATAATGCACAGAAAAGTAAAGAAAATAATTTAACATAGACAATTCCACAAGTATAAGCAAAGGTGGTCTCTAATCCTTATATATTGATATTCGGTTTCACTTGAGCTCTTATTTTACATACTGTTGTATTATGTATTACCTATTCAGTATATTCTTTCGTACTAATGTCCCTTATTAGGGACGCTGCATTTCACGTTGTAGGTACATGTACTCAACTAGTAGATCTCCCCAATAGAAGCACATGATACTCAGCGGTTGTTGGTGAGCTCTAGGTTAATTCGGGGCTCTGTCGAGTATTTCCTATGCATATTTTCATAGTGGTACCATCATGGATTCCAGTAGAGGCTTTTCTAGACATTGTAAAGCTATCATATATATTCATAGTTTCACTTGTCATATGTATCGGTTCAACTAGTCAACATGTGTTGTATATGAAGCTTTTCATCAGTAAATCTACCTGCATAGTAGTTTACTTTCTCATCACAGGTCAATTGTAAAGCATGTGTTCATATTTTACTTGTCCACCTCACCTAGGGTTGGAATGTGACAGTTTTATACTTCCCCATTTGTTTAATAAAAACTATTGGACTATTGTTTTACTTCTATTGTTCTATTTCTTATATTATGAATTCTAAGCTCCTTTTATGGGGTCTATCGGGGTCCTATATACCATGTTACATTTAGGATGTCCCTTGGGTCGTGACTGAAACTAACCCTAAAATGACTGGACCCTAGAAGAATGGGCCCCACACTCTGAAGAACTGGCCTGGGACCCATGCCTTTGACTAAATCCAACCTCACTACCACTGTATCGGTCACCCTCTAAAACTTGTACTGTCTAGCTAGAGTGGCCCTGTGAATACCGCTGCCTGGTTCCGTTCTATAAGCCCCTCTGCATAGAACGGGACCTCTTGTATCTACCTTCATGTCTAATTGTCCTATCGCTACACCCTTTGGCCACACAACAGAGCTCCTAAATAAGGCAGTTGTGATCAACAACATCAAGAAAAAAATGACACGCAAAGACCATACACTGAGCCTCAACTCGAAACTGAATACTCATCCCATAAATAAAATAGTGAACTTTGTCCTCCTTAATAGGTAGATTCAAGGTGGCATGATGGGAGAGTTTGTGAAGCCTCACCTCATACTATGACACAGTTATGGAGCCTTCCACTCTAAAGATCTGATCTCAAAGGATATCATTGACGTTGTGAGGGATGAATCTTGTAAAAAAGGTCTTAGAGAACTCGATCCAAGTGACCAGAGGGGAACCATCTAGCCTGGTCTCAATGAATGTACCCACCACTGTTTGGCTAGCCAATCTTGCTGATAAGTTCTGAAGTCGACCCCTCTCGACTCAACCAACCCCAAAGTATACATTTGCTCTTGGTAAGTAGTCAAAAACTCGTAGGCATCCTCACCGACAGCCTCAGATAGCCTCAAAGGTTAGAGTCTCAATAATATTGTGAGCATATTCTCCTTTTCTAGGGGCATATCTCTAGACGCAATCGCGGGATGGGCACCCCAAGTGGTACCTAGGCCTCGAGTGCCTCTCATGTAGGCTGATCCTACAGAACTGGTACTAGTGCCAATACTGGTGATGTTATTGCAGAAGGTGTTCGTATTGCAATTGGGGCCTGCTGCATGTCGCCACACATTGTAAAAATCTGGTTAATAGGTTCTTGCACATTTGGGGCTATAAGTGTTCTGTGTTGTGGCCAAGCTGATCTCAGTCCCATTGGTTAAATACAGGCTACGAGAGATCTGATACGGGCTGCAGATCATGCTCTCTAACTAGGGATAGTGTTGCACCCATACCAGGAATGGGAGGTCAACCCCTACCCATAGCCACTACATGGCATGTATGATCCATCCTGTAAAAATAATGAAACAAGTGAGATTCCAAGATGCCAATATCACACACGTTGTATGAAATTGATACTAGAAGAGAGAAATTCCTAAAGATACCCTGTAGCATGATGATTCTGGGATTTTGACTCATTTAGGGCTTATTATTCATAGTATTATTGTCCTCGATCCCTATTTTGTGCTCTCAACTGATGTTTAAATGCTAATTTGCAGTTATGAAGGCAAAAGAGCAAGGCAAGGACATTACCAGGTAAAAAAGAGCAGAAAAGATAATAAAGCAGAAGATCTCTAAGACCACTCGGTGACTCACCGAGTTGTACTTTAGCTCTCCAAAAGATATAACACGCCAGCCTGGGGGGTAGACCAACTAAGTGATGGAAATGGACCTTCGGCGAACCGTCGAATGGATCGGAGACAAAGGTTCTGATTGCCTAAAGTCACAAAGTTTGAATGGTGAAGAGGCAAGACAAGATGGCGATGGAGAGGGACACTTTCTGCATCACCAACCTAGTCCTCGACTAACTCCACCGATCGGTCCAAAGCTAAATATCTGGAAGAGTATAAATGTAAATTTTTAAATGAGTTAAGGGAGTTCCGAAATTTTGAGTGAATGTTCTAATTGTTTGAGAGTTTATCCCTTGAATTTTTTTATTCAAAACACTGTTTTTAGTAGAATTTTAAGTTGGGTTTTGATTCTAAGTTTATTTGAAGCATTGTGAAGACCTGGATTTTGTTAACCAGCTGATGGAGAACATAGTTGGTAATATTTCCTGCTTTTTATAATGTGTGGCTAAAATCCCCATTCTTGGGGGTGTGATTAATTGTGTCAGTTAGCTTATGGTTGTTGGTAATTACTGATTTAATTGTTTTTTTGAAGTGGGCTCGATTGATAATTGAGTCTTAACTCATGAATTGTGGTTGCAAATGCAGTTTTAGTCTAGTAGTCTACTCTTGTTTGAGAAAGAGGTTTTTGAATTAAAGTTATCAATTGAAAATTGTTGTGATTCAGTTGTTGTGGAATCAACTCAAGAGAGTGAGTCTTAATTCGATCATACCTATCTAGGTCGAGATAGTAGGTAAATTGAGGTTTTGGTTTGATTATAATTGTGATGCTTATCGAGGTTCGAGAGAAATTGCTTGATTCGTGATAGTTTATCGAGATATGGCTATTACATCTAATGCCTATCCTACCCACTACAATTCACCAACTTTTAGTAATTAGTAATCACCCTTATAGTGAAATTGGCAACTAATCGATCACATCCCCAATATCCCTTTCTACTTGATAACTCCCCTTTTTTAGTAGCTGTTAATTGACAAATCCAATCCTCCTATTTGACACTTGTTGTCAACCCCTACAACTTACTTTAATTTCTCAAATAAATTCCATTCCTACAATCAATTAGAACACATCTTTCACTTCGTAATTGAATTATTTACCATATCACTCCCTTTGGGATCGACCCCAACTCTTCATTGGGTTTATACAAGATTGTAATCGCCTTTACTTAGATTTGGATGAAGTGTAGTTTAGCGTTATTAAAAATGGTGTCGCTGCCGGGCAGTGGTATTTAAAATACTCTTAGTGAAGTTTAACTCTAATCTAATCTTGTTTGTAGTTGAATCGACTTACTTTGTTTTATGTTTATTGTTTGTTGTTCCTAAACAGGAGACGAAATAAGTGTGAACGGTAGCAACGCCACCCAACTTGGACATCAAGATGAGATCAGTAACTTGAATGATGTTAATGAAGCTCAATTAGGTGGTATAGGTGTTATTCGTTTACCACCGGTCATGGGAAATGATGCATTCGATATGAGTAGCACGATGTTTCAACTATTGCAAATGAAAGTATTATTCAGAGGGCTAAGGATCCCCATGACCATATCCGAAACTTTGTGGACATGCGTTGTCCATTCTCATTCAAGAACATCTTACAAAAGTCAGTTCGGCTCCGATTGTTTCCTTTTTCTTTGGTTGGGGAAGCGACGAAGTGGTTAGCTGATCTACCGAGGGATTCGATTACGTCTTAGGAAGAGCTTACCGAGGCATTCTACATAAGATTTTTACCTCCTTCAAAGATGTTGGCATTGAGAGATAATATTCAGGGTTTGAAACGTTTGGATAGTGAACCAATTCATGAAACATGGCTGAGGTTTCAGAAGTTGTTACTTCAATGTCCAACTCATGGACTCCCGAACAACGTGTTTTTACAACATCTCTACCGGAGTCTAGACTCGGTCAACAAAGGTGTAGATGATCAGCTTTTCCAAGGAGGAATTATGCAGCAACCTTTTGAAATAGCGTCAACTCTCCTTGATAGAATGAAGAAGATAAACCGAGCTTGGTATACTAGGGAGGACCAACTGTCTCATTTGACGTTCTGGATGACAAAGGAACAAGTAGAGAAGGACCAAGAGTGGGATGAAAACATGGCTAAAATGATGACCCAAAAGGGATATTTTGTCAAAACATGTCATGGGTAGTAGTTCTAAGGCTTTGAATGCATTTAGAGTTAGCGGAGTAAATCCCAATGGTGCGCACTTTGAAGCTTTGTGCAATGAAGAAGTACACTTTCTATCAAATCATGAAGGAGGTTTTCGCAAAAATTATCCAAGGACAGGTGAAAACCAAGGTTGGAATAGAGAACATTATGAAGGTTGGAAGGACCGTGATAGGGAGTGGTGTGACCATACTGGAGGGAGAGAGTTGGTGACAAAGAGAGATATGTCCCTCCATATGAGCGTCAAAAGCGATAGAAGCAAAGGGCTGACCTAGAAAATTTTTCCACTGAAGATATGCTTGCACGCATTCTCAATAAAGTGGAAGGGTTAGAGAAAGTTCTCAAACAAATGAAAGAGGACGTCTGAACTATAAACTAGATGGTCACTTCTCACTCGGTATCCATTAAACAGCTGGAAACACAGATGGGCCAAGTATCATCTCATTTGAACCCAAGGCCAAAAGGGGGTCTACCAAGTGATACCTTGGTTAACCCAAAGAATAAACCTTGAAAGAGTATCCTTGTCGTGCCACAACGTTAAATAAGGCACTTCTTGGGAGGCAACCCACGTTTTTGAGCTTTTATTATTGTTGGGTGAATAACGGGTGTTAAATGTGCAGGTTGAAAATTCAAAATTTTGGGAAAACGAGTAATTAGGTGAGCCTAGATACCAGTCGATGACTCGCCAAACAGGTCGGCAAGCCCGATCTGGATCACCGTTTGGACCAACTAGTTAGCTAGAGGTTCTGTAAAACTCAGCAGATCAAAGAGCATTTAGTGCATCCCCGAACGTGTCGGCGGCATAGGTGGACATCATCGACAAGCATGCAAACTGGAGGGTCAAAAGGCCAAAACCATTTTAAAATTCAAAGGCCTTCCTCATTTCATACTTTTTGACCATTGCACTTTCACAACCGCACTTTATATTTTTCGTACTTGCTTTCTTTGCACTTTTGCTTGAGGATCAATTGCTCGGGGGGAACTTTGGTGCACTTTTCCTCACTTAGCTAGCTTATCATTCTGTTATCTACTTTAAATGTTGGTTACCCAAACCCCGCCTTTATATTTTGGTAATTTGAAATGCTTGATCGTTGCTTTGTCATTGTATTTGCCTAATATTGGTTGTTCGAATGCTTGTTATTAGCGTATTTCTATGTTATATCGTGTTTATGATTATGTCACGATCGTAGAATACCCCCTAGTCGTAACCGGCGTACTCGACCTCGAAGAGGTCTAATACAATCCCCTTAGCATTCATAACATTCGATATAGAAAATAGTGTGGAATTAAAACTTATTTAAAACCAACAATCTTAAAACTCTCTCATAAAAGCAACGGAAACTAAGTCCCACATGGCCATCTTAAAGACAACATTAACAAGATAGGGTCACGACCCTTTACAATCAAAAGAACTCTATTTATGTCTATTATATGAGTCATATCATAAAAACTAAAATATAAGAGTCTTGTCCACGACATATGAGGACATACCACAAGATCTTGAGAGAACTTCAATTCCCAAGCTTTACTAGAGAACTCGATCACTTGCCGGAACCTATACTTGTAGAAAATAGAGAAAAGTATGGAGTTAGCACAATTAAGTACTATGTATGATGACCATGCAAAAACATGATAAAAGGGACATTTAGTTGAGATATATGCTCTTATGCCATTTTTGGTTAAACCTTCATAGTACAAGTTCAAGAGACACATTATAAGTCACCATCCACATATAAGAAAATATCCTTATCATAGACATGCTCAACTAGTACCAATATACACCACATAATCATATTAGTAAAATATGTCATTTCGTCATCATATAACCTCTATCCAAAGTTACCCTAAGACACACTTAAGTAAGACATGAAATGGCCGCCCATACAACCTCTTCAAGCACACATAAGTGTTCCTCAAGGCTACCCTAGATAAGGACCTTTCTATTTCAACATAATATCAATAAGTCAACACTATTTATTAAACCATTTTTGGAGACCATGCATTTAGGGGACTTTCACATATTAGTCATTAAGACTTAGGGAACTCACTTTAGCATCTTCAAAGCCTACTCATGCCATGTGTAGATAGCATCCTATACTACTACCTACATGTTGTAGAACCTATCCAATAACTAGAGTGCACGTCCCACATGATCGGTATAGGCATTAACTGACATAGACCACACTAGCTAGGCATGGAATCCGATGTCATAAGATCCCACACCGTGGAGGGTGTTCTACCTGCCAAGGGTAAAACTAGTACACATCCCATGTAGGCACACGATTTAGGGGATATCCAAAGAAGTTCATTGTGCCCTAACCTCATGCTTGGAGAGGGCCACCATCTTAACCATATCCACTCGGTGCTTAGCCTTAGTTCCCATAGAGAAGTTTCATTCATATATATGTACTAGAGAGGGCACCATCATTAGTTCTAGCCGACCCATAGTACTTCTACTAGGAAGGGCACCACAAAGGATCTACCGATCACGGTTCATGAAGGATAGCTCATTGACTTTCTTAGGGAGGGTTTTCTATTATTCCGGTCCACCAACTCTAAGTCTATCATTTCACACAAGAAGAAGGTCATCACCATAAGGTCCACCACTTCAAGGTTTCACATTCACTTAGGGGTCTAGACTTACTCATGAAAAGGGTACCATGCTTAGGTCTAGCCTATTCAATATATACCCTAGAATGCCTCTTTAGTCATTTATAGAAAGGGCACCATGCTTAAGTCTACCAATCCATGCTGAATTAGACATTTAAGTCAAAATATCACATTCAAGAAGAGGTACCTAAGTCTACCAAATCAAGAGACAACATCACCATATAGAGACCCTTCATAGTCTAATATCATCAATTATGAACATTAAGAAATTTCACACTTTACACAAGATCATCTTGACATCCCATGAACACCTTCACATTATACATTCAATACATAATAACATGATAATACATCAATTCATTATATAATGCCTTCAAGGCCATGCTCACAGTACATTCAATAAGTAAACACCTCCACCATAAGTGGATCACACATCATTCTATCACAATGCTATATCAATTCTACATTAATAATAAAGTTAGGTCAAACTTACCCTTTTCCAAAGCCACAATCACCAGTCCTCCATTCTCCAACAATTCACAATAGATAAGCATAGATAATAATAGAAATCAATTATACAACTAAATCTAAACACAATTTCATCAACATTGAATCAAATGCAATAAACCCACTTCATAAGCAAATTTTAGGGTTTTGTGGAAATCAAGGTGTCATAGAGTGTTTCATCCAAAAACTTCAATCAAACATCAATAATATCATCGCTTGTCTTTTGAAATCATTTTCATCCAAGAACCCTTGAGTGGAGTGAGAAAGAGGCTTTATCATAAACTTTGGAAAACTTGAAAACCATTTGAGATTTGGCTCTAGGGAGAAAACTAGCCCTAGATAAAGAGCCACCATACCTTATTATGAAGAATTCCCAAGAAATTTAATGGAGGAAACCTTGAATTCGAAACCCTAGATTCCCACACCTTCTTCATCCTTAAGCTTGAGAGAAATATAGAGAGAGAAGAACTTCAGATTTTTGATTAGGGTCTTTGAAATAAGTAGTTAAAGGAAGGATTTAAGACTTAAAACTATTTATATTTATCATATAAACCTTTTAAAATCAACCTCACACATTAAAACATTTAAAATATATTGCCCAAAATCCCCTAAATGAGGTAGCCCCGTCAGGGACCACGCCCACTTGGATGGGTCGTGAAGAGCACAACGGCTCGTGGTGGTGCCCATGGTCCCTTGACCAATGGGTCTCTCCACCATGTCAAGCCCTCAAGGGCCCAAGACATCTTCATGGAGGCTCCCACGATCTGTGGTGCACACCACGAGTCGTGGTAGAGCTTGTGAAGATGAGGTAGCACCTAGGCAAAGTTTCCTTGACTCCCTTGACACCAAGTGATCTTCACGCCCAAGTATACGGACTGTCTAGGGAACCACTGGTCGTGGTGATGCCCGTGGTCTTTGGGGCAGTGAGCAGCCAACTTGGGACATCATTGGCTCTTTGGCTAAGGCTTGCCCCTTTTGGCTTAGCTCCTTGTTTAGCACCCTCAACTAACCTAGAGTAGGTCTCATAGCATGGAGTCTTACAGGTACCTTGACGTTGACTCCTTAAACCCATTTCAAGCAAGACTAGGGGAACATTACACCACTAAACACATGCGAAACTCTAGTTCATCCTATTTCATTTTAGGGTCATCACAATATCCCCCACTTGGAAACATTCGTCCTCGAATGACACTTACAAACATTAAGGTTAAGGATTTCAAGACTAGCACCCCACAATCATGCATTCAACACTATAACGATTGATATAGTTAGGTGGAACATCAACTCCACATAAAAAGCTCAAAACACAACAAGAAGGTAGGAACTACATGTACAACCTCATTATGCACAACAACATCAACATTCTCATTTCTTAGGAGGAACATCCTTCTCCAAACATCATCATCATCAAGCACATTATGCAAATTTCTCATAAAGCACAATTATGCAACAATTTCGAGAACACCTTTTTAAGCATGCTCACAAGTAAACTCATGCAACATTTAAGCAACTCATGCAACATTTAAGCAACTCATTATAGATGCATATCAACATAAGGGATAAAATTTATGAAAACTCATTTTCTCATTTAAGAAGAATTCAACTAGAACATGCATAACATAAGGAGACCATGGAAACTCAAATTCACATAAGACTCCGAACAATGCAACATGCTACTAGAAACTCTAAGCCTCAAGCTTGAATAGAATAGAAGTAAATATGTAAGGACATCAACACTCTCATCAACCACCCGATTCAACATACTATCCCCCACTTGGGAGAAACCCAACTAAGGCTATCATGAAACAACACACAAGGATCTCATTACCAAAAGAAAGGAACTATAACTTACCGGCACCTTCATTCGGATTTTCCTCCTTGTTCGATTTGAGAGCATAGAAACGAGTCTTCTTTTGATCATCAAGATTTGGGCCACCAAGTGATGCTTGATTGGCCTCCCTTCCTGTAGCTGTAAGGGTAGGACAATCTCTCACCTTCTGATCATTCTTCCCACAACCATAGCATCCACTAGTACCGGCTAGACACTTCCCAAAATGATTCTTTCCACAAGTGGAGCAAGTAGGCTTAGCAAATTGAAAACCACCACCTCTCTCTTGATTGAACTTAGGAGCACTTGAGAAATCTTGGTTAGGAGCTCGTTTTTTAAACCTAGGTTGTCCTTGCTCATAGGACCTTCCCCTTTTTAAAGCTTTCTTCACCCTCATAAGTTTTGACTCCTCAATAGATTGAGCGTACACAACAAGTCTAGAGATATTCATGTCATCATGGAGTATTGTCGTACGACACTCTTTCTTAACCAAGTTGGATACACCGGTAACAAACCTACTTATCTCCTCTCTTGGGTTAGACACCAAGGATGGAGAAAATCTAGACAACAAGGTAAACTTCAAAGAGTACTCCTCCACACTCATGCTACCTTGTCTAAGGTTTATAAACTCCTCAATGTTACACTCTCTCTTCTCACCGGGGAAAGTACTTTCCTAAGAATGCTTCCTTAAACTCTTCCCACTCTATAGGACCCACTTCAACCGACCTATTGGCTTTCCATTGAGTGAAACACACTTGGGCAACCTCCTTCAATTGATAGGAAGCCAACTCCGCCTTCTCCCTAAAAGATACACCATAACATCCATTATCTTATAGATTTCATCCATGATTTCTTGGGGATCTTCTCCCATTCTAGAGCCTAGAAAGATAGGAGGATTCATCCTCACAAATTCTCTCAACCTTGAGGCCACGGTACTCTCATTAACATTCACCCTAGGCCCCATATCTCGGTTAGCTTGAGCCTTCATGGCTTGAGCTAGAGTTAGAAAAGCTGCCCTAATATCTTCATTAGTCATGGCCGGGAGAACCACCGGAACTTCATTCTCTTGATTGCCTATGGGGACTTGGTCACCTTGAAGACCTTGGGGAGGAACTCCCCCATCCACATTCTCCTCTTCCACTCTCCTAGGATTAGCCATTGTATTCATATCCTATAAACACAAGAGAAATGATTATGAAAAGAACACTTATAGGACTCAACTCTAAGGCACGATATCAAGAATATCAAAGAAGTGTAACTTCTAACGTACTATAGACTACTGCTCATACATGTGTCGCGACTCACACGGATGAACGAGACTCTATGGCTTGTGAGACTTCAAACATAAAGACCATTTTCAAAACCATATGCTCTGATACCAAGTTTTTCACAACCCGAGAGCACCCCCTAGTCGTAACCGGCGTACTCGACCTCTAAGAGGTCTAAAACAATCCCCTTAGCATTCATAACATTCAATAGAGAAAGCAGTCTGGAATTAAAACTTATTTAAAACCAACAATCTTAAAACTCTCTCATAAAAGCAACGAAAACTATGTCTCGCATGGCCATCTTAAAGACAACATTAAAAAGATTGGGTCACGACCCTTTACAATCAAAAGAACTCTATTTAAGTCTATAACAAGAGTCTTACCATAAAAACTAGAATATGAGAGTCTTGTCCTCGACATATGAGGACATACCACAAGATCTTGAGAGAACTTCAATTCCCAAGCTTTACTAGAGAACTCGATCACTTGCCGGAACCTAAACTTGTAGAAAATAGATAAAAGTATGGAGTTAGAACAATTAAGTACTTAGTATGATGACTATGCAAAAACATGCTAAAAGGGACATTTAGTTGAGATATATGCTCTTATGCCATTTTTGGTAAAACCTTCATAATACCAATTCAAGAGATACATTATAAGTCACCATCCACATATAAGACAATATCACTATCATCGACATGCTCAACTAGTACCAATATACACCACATAATCATATTAGTCAAATATGTCATTTCATCATCATAGAACCTCTATCCAAAGTTACACTAAGACATACTTCAGTAAGACATGATGTGGCCGCCTATACAACTTCTTCAAGCCTACATAAGTGTCCCTCAAGACTACCCTATATAAGGATCTTTCTATTTCAACATAATATCAATAAGTCAACACTCTTTATTAAACCATTTTTGTAGACATCCATGCATTTAGGGGACTTTCACATATTAGTCATTAAGACTTAGGGAACTCACTTTAGCATCTTTAAAGCCTACTCGTGCCATGTAGATAACATCCCATACTACTACCTACACATTGTAAAACCTATCCCCCCCTCCCCCCGAAAGTGTGCACGGGACATCTTTATCAATGAAGGGGTTGCACCATCCCAGAATACACAAGAAAAACTTCCTCCAAAAGGAGGAAAACTCAAGGGAAAGGAGCCCATGGTGCCAACCCCAATGGTGGAGAGCTCTCATGGTGAGTGTGTCTATGCCACCCACCTCACCACATTCGAGTTAGATGTTGAGGGAAACTTAGGAGATAGATCATCGATCTCCGAATCTTAGCCGGAAGACAATCAAACTCTCCATTCTAGGAGAGCAGAGCTACGCTCCAAGTCTATGCATGATCTAGCCAGGATGCCAGTGCCACCTACTCCTCCTCCTCCTCCAGCTCTGATTGTTGAGCAATTTCCTCCGGTGCCACCAGTTCAGGCAGCCCCACCCCGGTCATTGAATAGACTGAAGGTGAAGACTTTAAGGACCATATTAGAGGAGAAACTTTTTTCTACAGATGGTGTTGTAGACTGGTACCTGGAGGTGTGGAACACTATCAAGTTCCACAAGTTTGAAATCTTCACAAAGCTCTGAGGCTCCTATATTCCTACTTTGGTCCGAGAGTTTTATGCCGAATATGGGAAGCTGGTCCCTAAAGGAAAGAAGAAGGCCAGATCATTCAAGTCGGTCATCATGTAGTAGTTTGGGGACGAAAGGTAAAATGCAGCAGCACCAACATTAATGGGGTGCTTGGTTGTACGATGAATATATTCTACTTCTTAGTGGACTAGATTCAGAAGAAGACGCTAGATAACTTAAAGGGTTTGTTGGCGCCACTAAACTCGGACATTACACTACCATGGATTAATATGGGTGTTCTTACTGAGAAGAAGGATCTGAACATGGACGCCAAATATTGGTTTGGGTTCATCAACAACACATTGATGCCATCACAGAATGAGTCAATACTCTGGTATTTGAAGGCTGCTTTATTTGGCAGTATCTTGAACTGGCAAAGACTTATTCTCGGTCTGATCATCGAGCAAGAGATGGCCATGAGGGCTAAGTAGAGATAGATCTCTCTATTATTCCCAATCATAATTACGGAGTTGTGCAGGTGTGCTCCAGTTCCTTTGATTGCAAAGATAGATGTGAAAGTGACTCCTACTTCCTCTTCTGACATTCGGAGGATAGAGGACGAGTACATGAGGGATGAGGCTGATAGGAGGAGAGTTGAACCGGTTTATACTTCTCCGGTAGTTGATGTACAGATGTTGCCGATAGAGGCAATCCTTACCCCTGAGGCCAGTAAGCCTACAGGTACCCCTGGCACTTTTACTTCTGTTCCTTCTAGTTTGACTAATGCCCCTCCTCCTACTCCTATTGTTGTTACTGATTCTAGACCCCCAATTACCCTAGCTATGTTATACAAGATGGGCTACTTGGCCATGTTTGTTGATGTTCGTGCCTCCCAAGTAGAGCCCTTTGTGCTTGGGTTGATTGAGAGGGATATTGTTGTTGCATTAGCCCCTATCTAGGATGAGTTGAGGGAGCACCGGGTGGTGATCGAGGCCCATAGATTTACACTAGATGCCCTCACTGTGCGAGTAAAGGCTTTTGAGCAGGGACGAGGTGTTTCTAAGGATGTGATGGCCTTAAAGGCCAATATTGTTGGGCTGCAATGCAATGTGGATGAGCTGAAATCTACCTATCCCTTTATGTTATTCAAGACTATGGATATTTCAGAGGTTCTGAGCACTGATTTCCAAACTAGTTCTAAGATTCCTCCAGCTACTACGACCAGAGATGATGTTAGGTATGATGTAGAGGCTTATTCTGAGGCTGAAACCGATGAGAAAGAGCTGGATGTTCGAGATGCAGCGGTGTATAAGGATTTAGAGGACCTCGAGGGAGCTATGGTATAGACTGTTGTGGGTGAATCTTTGAGGGACACTTCTATGGCGGGCTCCAGTGGAGCGAAGGATGATATAGAGCCAGGCACTGATGGCGGAGTTACAAATATGCAGTTCACCCAGGCTTAGCCTGACAAAAGGATTTTTGAATCTATTTATGTATCTTATTTAGACTTTTTATTTCTTGGAATTTGAGGACAATTGCTTGTTTTGTTTGGTGGAGTGAGGTATTTCCATACCTACCTCTTTTGGGCTGTTTTATGGATATTTTTAATATTTTTGTGTTCGTATGAATGTTGGTTTTTGTTGGTATATATTGGTTTTGATCCATTGTGTTTAATGCAAATGTTGGTTTTTCATGATGAACTAAATAAACACCTCTTGATGTATGTGAGTGTGGTTGTTCTCTTGTAATTTTGAGTTTTTGTTGTGATCAATACTGATGACTTGAATAGTGCTCTTGATTGAACGATATTTTTGTACGACTCCAATGAGGCCAATTGAGTTGCATAAGTCATATGTGAACTCCTAGCATCTCATTGAGACTAGCCGGTTGTTGAGTTTACCTCTTGTGATGATCGTTGAGCACTAGCTAAAAATTCTAGAGTCTTATTTGATTATTGTGTTGAATGCCATGTGTGGTGAGATTTTCTTGAATATGTGTTTGGTAATACCTAGAACTTTCCCCGTTATTTCATTGACTAATGTAAGTGGAGGACAGAGATGATCGTAGGCACAATTTGTGAAGAGTGAACAAAAATTTCTATCATACCCCTTTGTGACCACCTTGTGAGAATGTGAACCAAATTTTGCACCATTTGAGCCTACCCTGTTCTCTGGATGAAACGTGAATAACTTTGACCTCTTTGTCCCATAACCTATAACCTTCATGAAGCATTGGTTTGTTTGAATAGCCAATATAGGCCAAAAGCCTAAGTTGGGGTGTGGTGAAAAAGGAGGAAAGTCAAGATGTTTGAGAAATTCACCCTTGAGGATCATGTTGAAAAAGTTGCAACCCCTCCATGTAAAAAATGAGAGAAAAGAGAAATGTGAAAGTAGAAAAAGATTAAAAAAGAAAAGAATTGTTGAAATAAACTTTGTGAAATGGACAAAAAAAGTGGGGTATCCAATGAGTCGTGATTAAAATAACATAGGGTGGATCGTGGAAATCATAAAGTGTGAAAGAGAAGGAGAAAAAGTGAAATGCAAGTCATGCTTCATAAAGGTAGAAGTCACTAAACCAAAATAATCATACCTTTACCCTCAGCCCCGTTACAAGCCTTGAAAGACTTTTGTGATCTTGAGTGAGCTAAGCAATGTTGATTGGAAAATAAGGGCAAGCCTATGGGTAAACTCATGCATGTGTTTATCTTTGGGAATGCGAGAGTTTCTTTTAATTCAGAAACTCTGGAATTTGATGAGTTTAGTGTGAGCATGGAACCATTCTTGGTGTGAGGGAATTTGAATGCTTTTGTTGAGCTTTGAACTTGTATTTGAAGCAAGCATTGTGAGCTTGAGTTCTATTTGGTAATGGTTAGTCACGATTTGAAGCTTAGAGTGCACAATTGAACATTGCATGAGTATTTTGACCGTCTTGTGTGTATTTTTGTTGAGTCTTAAGTAGCACTATTGGTAGACATCATTGTTGAATTGATTGATCTTTTCTTTTACATGAGAAAAAGCAAAAGTTTAAGTTGGAGTTGTTGATGAGTCTGAGATTTCGACTCATTTAGGGCTTATTATTCATAGTAGTAGCGTCCTCGATGCCTATTTTATGCTCTAAACTGATGTTAAATGCTAATTTGGAGCTATGAAGGCAAGGACAATACTGGGCAAAAAGGAACGGAAAAGATGAAAAAGAGATGATGATAGGGAAAGTTGAAGATCACCAAGACCACTTGGCGAAAGGAGCAAGAAAGATGAAAAAAGCTGAAGATCGCCAAGACCACTAGGTTACTCGCCAAGTGGTACTTCAGCTCGTCAAAAGTTATAGCATGTTAGCCATGGGGAAAAACCAACTCGGTGATGGAAATGGACCTTCGGTGAACTGCCGAATGAATCAGAAACAAAGATTTTGATCGCCTAAAGTTATAGAGTTTGAAAGTTGAAGAGGCAAGAAAAGACGAAGATAAAGAGGGCCACTTGGTGAAATGCCGATCTTGTCGGCGAGGCTCGACTAACTCCGTCAATCGATCCAAAGCTGAAAATCTGGAAGAGTATAAATGCAAATTATTAAATGAGTTCACGGAGTTTCGAAATTTTCAGTGAATGTTCAGAGTGCTTGAGAGATTCTCCCTTGAGTTTTCTTTTTATCAAAACAATGTTTTTGGAGTTTTTTTTTGTGGAGTTTTAAGTTTGGTTTTGATTCTAAGTTAATTTGAAGCATTGTGAAGACTTGGATTTTGTTACCAAGCTGATGGAGAACATAGTTGATAATATTTTCCTGCTTTTTAGAATGTGTGGTTAAAACCCCATTCTTAGGGGTGTGATTATCTGATTAATTGTCTCAATTAGCTTATGGGTGTTAGTAATTACTTATTTAATCGTAGTTGTGAAGTGGGTTCGATTGATAATTGAGTATTAACTCATGAATTGTAGTTGCAAATTCAGTTCTAGTCTAGTATTCTATGCTTGCTTGAGAAATAGGTTTTGGAATTAAGGTTATCAATTGATAATTGTAGTTATTGGGTTGTTCTGGATTTATCTTGAGAGAGTGATTCTTAATTCGATCCTACCTATCTAGCTTGAGAGAGTAGGTAAATTGCAGTTTGGTTGTTTATAATTGTGATGTTTGTCGAGGGTCGAGAGAACTCGCTTGATTCATCATAGTTGATCGCGAGATGGCTATTACATCTAAAGACTATCATACCCACTATGATTCAGCCACTTTCGGTAATTAGTAATCACTTGTATAGTGAAATTGGCAATCAATCGATCACATCCCCAAGGATCACTTTCTACTTGATTACTCCCCTATTTTAGTAGATGTTAATTGACAAATCCAATCCCCCAATTTGACACTTGTTGTCAACCCCTGCAACTTACTTTAATTGTTCTGATAAATTCACACTACACCATTTTAGACCTACGGCCACACTAATTCTGGACAACGCTTGTAAAGTGTTGCCTAAAATATGTTTGGGGACGCTTTCAAAGCGTAGCCCAAGTTTTTAACTTTTAGCTACACTTTATATTGGCAACAATTAAAAAGTGTACTCTTTAATGGTATAAGCTACACTTTATAAGTGTTGTTACAATATGATATAAATGACAACAACTACTAACATATATGGCCACACTTTTAAATGGTTCTATTTTTATAATTGTAAAAACAACACATTAGAAGTGTGGCCTTAAAATTTTCACTAAAATATTACATTCCCTCCAACATTTTTAACTCTCCCTCCCATTTTTATTGGCCAAAAAAATAATTCATAAAACATTAATTTTAATAGAATACATAAAACATTTGTGAGAAAAACACGCGTGAGTTCTCTCTTTCTCGGAAGAACTGAGCTGAAGAACTGAATACCTGAAGAAAGGAAGTCAAAAATCTAATAACGATAACGATTTCGTCAAGCGTGAGTTCAATTCTCTTCTCTGATAACAATTTCGTCAAGCGTGAGTTCGATTCACTGTTTCGTAAGTACTAAAAATAGTCTTCTTATTATTGATTGTTTTTTTGTTTTGTGTTTAGAAGAGGAGAATAAGAAGGAATTGATTACTTTGGAGTTGTTGGCAAGATGAATTGAAGCTAGAACAAGATTTTAGACAGATTTCTAGCTGAAGAGCTCAACAGCTGAAGAACTCTCGCTGAAGTACACGATTTACATCATAGTTCTCGCTGAAAACATGATTTTGTTGGAGTAGGGTTTATCAGGAAACAAATTTTATCTTTGAAAGTCTAAATTTTAGCTTTAGGGTTTTGATATTCTTATGTTTTTGATACAATTTTTGGGAGTGTAGCTCGTATTTTAGCTTCATTAGTTTAATTTTTAGAGTGTAGCTCGTAATCACTAAATAAGTATAAGTGGGCAGATTTTTCACTTGAGAATTTCTTTTTTATTAGGCTTATAAGCCGAATAGGGCTAACATCGTCCAGAAGTTTGAGTTCATGTAATCGATTTTGAATTGTTACAGTGAATTAGCCTTGAGTTCAAACGAGTAGCTAACCAATACACTACATGATAGTTTAGAAGTTTGATTCTTCACTTCATGTAATCGATTTAGAAAACTGAAGTTTTCTCATACTTAGATGCTTTGTTCCAGTATGTAAAGTGTACACCAAAAAAAGTACTGGAATTACTCGATATAACCTAGTACTTATTATTATTATTTTTAGTTGAACGACCCTTGGTGGGGTCAGGGGCTTAGTAACACCCCCAAGCCTTATCATTAATAACAAAAATAAAAAAATATACAAGGATGGGGACTTAAACCTTACCTCCAATCCTATGGTGAGTCAAGAGTCGACCTACCTAATAAAGTTAGTCAACTCATCCTCAAACTATAAAAGTGTAAACCTAGCACTATGCACCTTAAGGAGAGGACTCTTCTCAATACAATTATACTAGAAAAACATAAATGAGGGAGACTCTCCCCTTACAATAAGAGAAGAATTAAAAAAAAAAAGACCTATTCTAAAAATGGCATTTGACAGAAACATAGAAAAACATGTTTCAGCTCACAAGCTAGTAAACTGTTTATCAACAAATAAACATCACTAATCCAAAACAACCATATGATATCATTATTAGTAGTGTGAGTCTTTTCCATAGTCAAATGAATCACAAGCCTCTGGTTCTAGTTCAAGTGAGTGGTCTGCTTCAAGCTCTAGTGGTGTTGTGCCTTGTTTCTTTCCTCCCTCTTGGAGATAGTCCTTGTTGCCTTTTGATTTCTTGGATTTCCTCCTGATCATAATCAGTTTGAAAAGTGGCCCTAGAAGTTGTAGTGATCTCATCCTCTTCATCCTCATTATCATCTAAAGATTGAATATCTTCATCATACTCATCTTCATAATTTGGAACCCCATATTCATCATAGTCCTCAACTTTTTCCTTCTGTCCCTGCTGTTTATTTTCAGTTTCCATTTCCTTTTGATGCCTTTTTATAATAGCATTTCTTCTTCTTTTACTCAGTCTGGCCTGGGATTTATTGTTACTAGGCTGAGTAGGAGTGTTCCCTACATCTTTCTGAGGAATCTGACTATGCAGTCCCTCTTTTTCTTGTTGTCTAGCACTGGTTCCAGCATAAGGATTTTCCTTACCTAAGCCCTGTAAACTCTTCCCAATATCAAGTTGGTGGGATACCTGATGCTTACTTCCGTGATGTATAATAGGAACTTGAAGTTGGTCTGTACTCTCCTCCTCCTGCAAAACATTAGGAAAATCCCTCCCTTTGGTTTCTCGTTCCTGCATATTAGTTTGTGTCTCCTTCATCCCTCCACCCATCCCTCCAGAAACTCCATCAGTAACCTCAACAGTCTCAACAGAAATAACAGTGGGGTTATGGGGTAAGGGGAGCCTTAATTCAATAACAGGTTACATGTTACTGGAAATTCCTGCATTTTGATTCTTTTGGGAGTGCTGTTCATTTTGACTACTTGTTGAATTAGCTAGCTTACCTGGATCCTGTGATGTTTGATCCTCCTTGGTTAATGTCTTATTGCTTGTATCCAGACCATATAGGCTATTTGTAACCTGTTCCTGCACATCTAAACCAATAAAATTATTGTGAATAGGAACATTGAGTGTCATACCTGCCTGAGCTGGATTTTGCTGATTCTCCATGCCTTATTTATGCTGCAAGTCTTTAGGTTTCCACACAGTCTTAGGGTTGGCCTATTCTTGATGCTTATTTTTCTTCTTCTTCTGTGTCTACCACTGATCTCCTTGGTCATATGATTCCTTCCACTGCTGCATTTTTGAAGTATCATTCATTGTATTATTCACCTGCTGCAGTTCTCTTGTAATTTGATTTTCCTTCATTTCATTTTCTTCTTTTGTTCTACTTTTTTTCCTGCACTTCAATAGCTAGCAAAACAGACCCGCCTTTTAGCATTTCTTCCTTTTTTTTCCCAATCAGCAATCAAAACCTACCATGTGTTCTCCATTTCTCATATGCTTACCCACCAAGGGCTTTACAAAACTAGTTGAATCAAAATGTGGAGAAGCTGAAAAACTCACAGAACATTCACCACAAAAGGGAAGGATAAAAAATATCTTTCTCCATGTATCACTGATACAACAGTTTTGAAATTCTCTATATATTAGTGATATAAGAGTTTCTGAAGTTCGTTATGTATCACTGATACAACAATTTGCTTTGTATCTGTTGTTGTATCAATGATATAGAGAAACTTTAAAAAAATTGTTGTGTCACTAATACAATGTGAAATTTGGAAACTGTTGTATTACTAAGACAACAAATTAAAAAAAATATTATATTACTAATACAAAGCGACTTTCATTAGCTGTTGATTGACTATCTATTATAGGATCATAGGAATGTTTGCTTGAATGTTTAAACATGGTATTGAATGTTTGACACTTCTCTGATTGGGTGTGCACAAGAATGAGTTTTTAAAATTTTGGACTTAGTTTTAAAAAACTCTAAAAGCTCTAAAGCTCTAAATTCACTCACAAAACTTTAACTTTTAATCATTTGAATTCTATTTATTTACTTTTTTTCTTAATTGTGTCTATCCTATTAATTTTACTTATTTTTCATTGGTAGTATCATCAGCATTCAAAAGCATTTGTGGAGGATTCAAGGTTTGATTTGGCATAGCACAAGTGTCGTGACTAGGTAAGAAACTTTTATCATCTCATAACACATGATTCTGATAACTTATTCGTGACTTTTAAAACTTATTTGTGAAGTATTTAATGATTTAATGATTGTTAGTTAAAGATTAAATACTGATATCTTCTTCTAGGAATTCAAATATCCCATCAAAGGATTGGATGAATTTAGCAAGGTATAGCAAAGAGTATATTGAAGGTGTTGAATCATTTTTAGATTTCGCTTACTCTTATGGAGATCCTCAAGCAGAGGAAATTTAGTGTCCATGTGCAAAATGTTATAATATTCGTTGGACTCGAAGGAATGTAGTGTATGATCATCTAATATGCTATGGATTTGTTAAAGGCTATACTAGATGGATCAATCACGGGGAATGGGATATCAAGTTTAATGTTAACGATGATATGGATTACTCACGTGATGATATTGATGGGTTGTTGAATGATCAATTTAGAGATGTTGCACAGGCTGAAGGAGTTTATGATAGTCCAAATGAAGATGCCAAGAAATTCTACAACTCAGTTGAAGAGGCAAGCCAAGAATTATATCCTGGTTGTACAGGATTCTCTAATTTATCATTCACAGTTCGTTTATATTTGTTGAAGTGTCTACATGGATGGAGCAATGAATCATTCACTTCTCTTTTAGAGTTATTAAAAGAGGTGATGCCTGAGTTGAACATTCCTCCGTCTTACAATAAAACCAAGTCTATGGTTAAGAATCTTGATCTTGATTATGAGAAAACTGATGCATGTCCCAATGATTGCATGTTGTTCAGGAATGATCATAAGGATGATGAATTTCGTCATACTCGTGGAGCTTCACGATATATTAAATCTCCTGAAGTTGATAGTGAGCTTGAGCCTTCAAAAAAACAACATCGAGTTTCAGCAAAGACTTTGAGACACTTTCCATTAATTCCTAGACTCAAAAGGCTATTTATGTGCTCAAAGAAGGCAGATTCTTTGAGGTGGCATGACGAGGAGCGTTCTAAAGATGGAAAGTTAAGGCATCCCGATGATGGTCTAGCATGGAAAGATTTTGATTGGTTGCATCCAGATTTCGCACTAGATTGTCGCAATGTGAGACTTGGCTTGTCAAGTGATGGATTCAATCCATTTCGAACCATGAGTTTATCACATAGTACATGGCCAGTTATGTTGATGGTATATAATCTGCCGCTTTGGGTGTGCATGAAATCTGAATATTCTATACTTCCTTTACTTATACCTGGGTCGCGATCACCTGGAAATGACATTGATATTTACTTACAACCATTGATAGATGAGTTAAATTTATTGTGGGATTCTGGGGTTGAAACATATGATACTTCAACAAATCAAACTTTTCAAATGCGGGCAACTCATATGTGGACAATCAATGACTTTCCTGCATATGCTATGTTATCTAGTTGGAGTACAAAAGGAAAGTTTGTTTGCCCTTGTTGTAACTATGGCACTAATTCTCACTATCTTAAACATAGTCGAAAAAATGTGTTATATGGATCATCGTGTTTTTCTACCCATGGATCATCCATAGAGATCTAACAAAAGATCTTTCAATGGAAAAACTGAATTCAGGCCTCCTCCACCTTTCTTAAAGGGAACTGATGTGCTTAATAACTTACATGATTTTGAAAATGTGTTTGGAAAGAAGTGAAAGAGATCAAATGATGGCCCATGGGATAAAAGGTCCATTTTTTTTAATTACCTTATTGGCAGCACAACTTATTACGCCACAACCTTGATGTAATACACATAGAGAAGAACATAGTTGATAGCATACTGGGAACTCTTTTGGATATTCCTGGCAAAACAAAGGATTATGCAAAAGCTCGGTATGATTTGAAAGATATGGGAATCAGGAAGAACCTTCATCCAAAAGATACAGAAGATAGTAAGAGAACAAAGTTTGCAAAGGCGTGCTTCTCAATGACAAATGGAGAGAAATCAATTTTTTGTGGAGTTTTGAAGACAACAAAGCTACCTGATGGTAGTGCCTCCAATATATCTAGGTGTGTGCACTTGGATGAAAGAAAAGTGTATAATTATAAAACTCATGATGCTCATTTCATATTACATTAATTGCTTCCAATACCAATTAAAAGCATTCTTCCTGATCACGTCGCTATTCCTTTGATTCATCTTAGTTCCTTCTTCCGTCGTTTGTGTCAAAAAGTAATCACATTGGAGGAACTGGATGGCTTAGAAGTAGAAATCACAGAAACAATAAATCAGTTGGAGTGATTTTTTTCATTTTTTGATATAATGATTCATTTTCCTATCCATTTGGCGAATGAAGTGAAATTAGGAGGTCCAGTTCAAAATTGATGGATGTATTCCACTAAAAGAGAAATGGGTACATTCAAATCATACATCCGCAACAGACGTTATCCAGAAGGTTGCATAGCAGAGACATGAGTGGGAATAGATTGTATAAATTTATTCTCTAAATATCTACATGGGGGTGTGCATACTAGATTTAATAGGAGAGCCCAAAATAATGATGGATGTGACCCAAGTGATGCAGAATCCGTGAGTTTGTTTCCTAACAAAGGATTTCCAAAGAAAACTGATCCATTCATTTTAGATAACAAGTCACTAAGTCAGGCACATGCATACTTATTGGGAAATTGTGACGGGGTTCAAGAATATAATAGGTTCCTTAATTTTTGAATATAGTATTCTTTTTGTACAATTAATTTATAACTTATTTTATTTATTATTATAACAAAAAAGGTATGTGTTGTGTAGAGAGCATGAGCAAGAGGTTAATAATCAGCCACGAAGATCTGAATGGAACAAGGCCAAGGATCATTGTCAAAACTTCTCTCAATGGTTTAAAACTCGTGCTTTGCAAAAGGATGTGCCTGATTTGATAAAACAATTGTGTAGAGGATCGAATTCCGTTGCAAAAAGATATTTTGGGTATCTCATTAATGGATATAGATTTCATGTTAGGCAGCGTGATGCAAGGCGTAAAATACAAAATAGTGGTGTTACACTAGTTGCCTCAATTACAAGCTTTGCAAGCTCAAAGGATAAAAATCTGATTGCTGCAGATTTGACTTATTATGGCAGAATAGTTGATATTGTTGAATTAGACTATTACGGTCATTTTAAGGTTGTTCTATTTAAGTGTGATTGGTAGGAGGTTGAAAATGATGCTTATGGTCTTACTTATGTCTATTTTAACAAGAGATGCTCTCAGGAAGAGCCTTTTGTGCTTGGTCTCAAGTACACCAATGCTTCTATGTGCAAGATCCATATGATCAAGATAGACATTATGTTATGAAGATTGTGCCAAGAGACTTGTTTAACATGGGTGATGAAATTGAACCTAATCTCCCACAAAGTTATGAAAACGAGCCATCTGAACATTTGATGGGACCATCTATACCAAAAGATAATGGTGAAGTACTCTTAACAAGGACTGATGTACCAGAAACAATTATTGATGTGCCTTTGGAGGAATTTGTTACTCAACAACTTGAAGTCGAGTATGAAAAGGAGTTTGAAGATGAGTCTGCAGATGAATTTGAAGATGAGTTTGAAAATGAGTATGAAGATGAGTTTGAAGATGAGTCTGAAGAAGAGTTTGAAGATGACGCACCATGAGTTTCATTATTTTTGTGATCATATAGTGCTCACTTACTGTTTTTTTAATTTAATTGTTTTTTTTGGTACAAACATATTAAGATATCTAATATGTGGAATTGAAGATTAGATCGCTACAATGTTTAAGTATTATGTTGGCTTTTTTTATGCGCCCAATTGTTGTTTGGTTAAGTAATTTATGTTGGCTTCTTATCTAATTATTATTTTATTGAGGAACCTGTACTTCTAGTTGAATATTGTTTTATTTGGTTGTTTGTTATTTATATACTTATTTGTTTCCTTTTATTATCAAGTAGTAAGCATTAGAGGCAGAAAAGTGAGCTCTACAAATTGAAGTCGCTCCTGGTTTCGGCGCTATCCTGAGTTCGTTGCTCCGAGAGAGGTACAACTATTTACCTTTAATTTTTCCTTGTTTGTTTCAGACCAAGAATTTTATGCATTGTTGTGACTGGAATAGTGAGCTGCTAGTTTGTATCAGTTTCTTAGTTGATATGTTTTCTTAAAGTTAACTGAGTCTCCTTTAGTTTGTTCAAGATGGTCTGTAGTTCATTCAGTTGCGATTTTAAGTGTGCCTGCTATGTGTTCTGGGTTCTTGAAATGGGGTTGTAAAATCTGGTTGTTTACCTTTCTCTCCAAGTGTGGCTCAGTTCTCTTTTGAGCATCTTTTAACTTAGTCGTTGTATATCTCTGTCTAATTGTTCTCAAATGCTATCTGATGCTATGAGGCTTCAAGTTCTAATGTTCAATTTGATAAAAAATAGTTTGTCTAGGTCCTGATTTTGTTTGAATTTATAGAATCAGTTTAGTTGGGCTCCAGCTTCCCTGCTAGAATATTCTGTCGGTACAGGTTATAGAACCAGTTTATATACAGTGCTGGAAGTTTTGGAAATTCTGGAAACTCAGCTCTTGTAATCTGCTATTATGCTATTATATAGTATTGGAAATTCTGAAAAGTCCATTCAAGAGAAAGGAATTAAACTTCCTATGAATAACTCTAGGTTCCAAACGTCATTCAAGGAAGGTGTTACTGCTTCCGTACATGTGACTGGAACAACACTAGGTAATGGAGAGGTACAACATGATATTGAGGATCTACTGAACTTCAAACAGGTGAAGAGGAAGTCGGTCCAACCAGCCACCAATATCGATCAGTTTCTGGATAAGCAATAGATACACAATGAACATGATATTCATGATCTACCAAATTGCAAGCAGGTAAAAAGGAAGTCGGTCATACTAGCTAATAGTCTTGATCAGTTTCAGAATAATCAAGGGATACGCATAGATGATGAAAAAAAATGTGATAACCACATAATAGCTGATGTCGAATTTATGCATGCTCCTATTATTAATGAACACAACAAAGGATTGGATGATCTTCTGGATCAAGAAGAACTCAGTGGAGATGAATGTGATGTACAAAAGGAAATTGACATTGATTGTAGTACAAAAGGTATGTCTTAAACCTTGTAAGATTTATTACTCGTTATAAAAGAAATATCTTATTTCCTTTTTGTTACATCAATCTAGAAATATCGAGGCCAAAAAAAGTTTGAGGACAAACAACATGTAAGGATATTCACGCAAGAAATTTGGAAGAAAGAATGGAGGTGACATTTGATAAAGGACAAGCAATGGGATGAACCAATAAGATAGTCAGAATTAAGCAACTATATAGGAACAATTGCAAGGAATCCTAGATTCATCAACTTGATGTACACTAGTTGGCATGCGGTGCCAAATGATACTAAAAAGCGCATGTGGGAAAATATCAATGTAAGAACAATCACTTTTGAGATTTCATATTTTATTATTTGTTTTTACTTACTGAAGCTAACTATATTTTATTTTGCATAGTTCAAATTTCTAATTCCAGCTGAAGGAAAGAAGTGGGTGATGACTAGTCTTCGTGATGCTTGGAGGCGACATAAGCAAAAAATTAAAGAGAAATTTTTTGATAAAAATAGTACCCTTGAGGACATGCTAACAAAATGTCCTGATGGCATTCCAGATAATCAATTCCGCCAGCTGATCGAGTATTGGAAACACCCAACTGTTCAAGTAAGGCTAAAATAGTGCATTTCTACTCATCGACATATTTTGCATCATATCTATTTATTTTTTTTTGATTTATCAATTCAATTATCTCTTTTTTATTTAATAATAGGCCATATGCGAGATGAATTCTCAAAACAGGAAAAACCAAAAGTGGAGGCATCGAATGGGACCTATTAATTTTGCAAGAGTATGTGTGGCATTTGTAATACTTAGCTGACATTTCTTCAAAAATCTGAATTTCATTTTTTTGTACTTTATTAGAACATATTGATATTTTTAAAATTTCTTTTGATATAATCTATAGAGTGCAGCCAAAGACAATAGCGAAGAACCATCAAAGCCTGAAATGTTTATTGCAACTCGTACCAAGACGGGAAAGGAAATCCAGGCTGATACCCAAGTTGCAATAGTAAGTTTTTTAATGAGGATTAGTAGTGAATTTGATTTAGATTTAAAATTTATATATTGTGGGGAGTTTGACTCCATTGAATTTTATCACGCATGTCGTCTTCTTCTTCTTCTTCTTCTTCTTCGTCTTCTTCTTCTTCTTCTTCTTCTTCGTCTTCTTCTTCTTCGTCTTTGTCTTCTTCTTCTTCTTCCTCTTCTTCTTCTTCTTCTTCTTCTTCCTCTTCCTCTTCTTCTTCTTCGTCTTCTTCTTCTTCTTCCTCTTCGTCTTCTTCTTCTTCTTCCTCTTCCTCTTCGTCTTCTTTTTCTTCTTCCTCTTCCTATTCCTCTTCCTCTTCCTCTTCCTCTTCCTCTTCCTCTTCCTCTTCCTCTTCTTCTTCGTCTTCTTCTTCTTCTTCCTCTTCGTCTTCTTCTTATTCTTCCTCTTCGTCTTCTTCTTCTTCTTCCTCTTCGTCTTCTTCTTCTTCTTCTTCTTCTTCCTCTTCGTCTTCTTCTTCTTGTTCCTCTTCCTCTTCGTCTTCTTCTTCCTCGTCCTCTTCCTCTTCGTCTTCCTCTTCCTCTTCCTCTTCCTCTTCCTCTTCCTCTTCCTCTTCATCTTCCTCTTCCTCTTCCCCTTCGTCTTCGTCTTCCTCTTCGTCTTCCTCTTCCTCTTCTTCCTCTTCCTCGTCCTCTTCCTCCTCTTCCTCTTCCTCTTCCTCTTCCTCTTCCTCTTCTTCTTCTTCTTCTTCTTCTTCCTCTTCCTCTTCCTCTTTTTCTTCTTCTTCTTCCTCTTCTTCTTCCTCTTCTTCTTCCTCTTCTTGTTCTTCTTCTTCTTCCTTTTCTTCCTCTTCTTCTTCTTCTTCTTCTTTTTCTTCTTTTTGTGCAAGTGCGAGGAGATATCAATTCTTTGTCGATGTCGCTAAATTGTTTGCTAGGAAAAATTGTTAAATTTTTTTAGTTCTTGATCGGTATCATAGGACTAGAAATGAAATAGTACTTACAGTTCACTATGGATGCCAATTTTATTCAACAGACTGAACTTCAGAATCGCCAAAATTCTGGGGAAACAGATAATGATGAATTTAGGGCAGTGTTTGGAAAGAAGAAGCCTGGTCCACTTAGGTGCTATGGTAGATCAGTGACAACAACTTCTTTCAAGAAAGATGAGGAAATTAATAATCTAAAAGAAAAGCATGCCAATGAAATCACTCTTTAAAGGATGAATTGAGAGAAGAAATGCGACATTTATTCACTCAATTACTGCAAAACAACCTTGGATTGAATTTTCAAGATATACAAGGGTGTGTTGGATCTAACCTTGCTTCACCTATTGATGCAAGTAGCGCACAAGCTGTAAGATGCACAAATCTTCCACATTCTTCAGGGTCAGCTCATGATTCGGTTCTTCAAAAGGTATTTTGTATTTCACATTATCTGTTAATAGTCTGCATATTTTTTTGTTCTATTTGAGCTCGTGTTCTTGGTAAAGATGTTCTGAACTTATTTTACTATCTTGAATCTTTGAAAGTTCAATATGTACTTTGTTTTTGTCACTCATTGTCTCCTTTCAGCTTCTATACTTAATTTTTTTTATATTTTTAGTTGTATGAGTATTGTATTGTGTTGAAGGAGGACTCTAGTGATTTTGGGTTGTAGTTGTGTACTTTTTTCCCCTATTGTTTTACTGCTTTGAACTATGATGGTTGTTGTGAGAGATGGTTTTAGTTTTCTTGGTTGGTTTACCTTTTGATTTATTGTTGGAAGGAGTCTGATCATTAACTTTCCCATTCTGCTGACTGTTATCACTTGTAGGGTCTGGATGATCCTTTTTCTTTGTTTCACTGGTAAGAGTAATAAGAACTTGCCTCCCTGAAATATTATCATTGTTGTCCTGAATTTTTTGCACTTGACCGTAACTTGTAGCATTAATCTGAAACCTATTTGGAACTTGCTATTTATTCTGAATGTGATGCTGAGGGGTAGCAGGGGCTCTTTGGTCTAGACTATGGTCAATCTGATTGTTCTCATGCCCAGCATGCGACATATTCCCCCCTTTGGATACCCCATCTTGTAAATTAGTTGTGTTCTCCTGACACCCTCCTTCCAACCCTCCAATAACTTCAACAGCCTCATCCAGACAATTAACAAGGGGGTTTTAGGGTAGGGGAGTAGTAGAGTCAATACCTGTGATCCTTTTGCTTTGATTTTCAGAATTCTTTCTTTTTTTTCCTTGTCGGAATTATTTGACAATTGGTTTGCTGTGGAAGGTAAGTCAGTGGTTGACTTATTATTAATTTGTGTCTCCATTGTATCCTTATTTTTTGAATTCTAGTTTTCCGCTCCTTCTTGATTGTTTGGTTGATCTGTATAGAAAGAATAATGAAATTATTTGAAGTAGGGAGTGTAGAATTAGTAGTCATACTTGTGTGATGAGTCTGCTGCTACTGTATTGTTTCCTTAGGAGATTTTGGTCTGTCCATGCTATGTTGAACTGGCCTGTATGTTTTTCTCTTCTGAATCTACCATTCTTCATCAGCTAACTTGTTGTTATTTCATTATTTTTGGTGCTGCTGTTCTATTCTTCATCAGCTGGCTTGTTGTTATGTGACTAAAATCTGCGAGTAGATCAATCTATAGACACCAAAAAAGAGTTCATTGTCAAACTTGACAATAGTAAAGAAAAATGTGAAGAAGATTCACAAAACTAATTACCTTTAAGTTGGGAGTTGATGGATCAGGAATCCTTATGTTGCGAGGAAATGCACTTAAAATTATATTTTGCATCTGTATGCAGCTTGGAGGGATAAAAAAAAATAGAAAATAAGAAGAAGAAAAAAGGGAAAGAAAAGGACATGAAAGAGAATCTAATAAAAGGCACAGAAGAAAAATAGAACATGGGTTCCCAGATCAGAATATAAATTAATAAAAGAATATCATCATAGAACTTGCACTAGTTGTACCTTATACATAGTAAAAAATTCCGCACCTTTCTCTTTTTTCATCATTCCTATTTATGAATTGGTTTGGCTTACTGTGAATTTAAGCATATTAAATACATGATTTATTTCACTAACTTATAATTTTATTTTGAATGTGCAGGAAAATGCCGGTAATTGAATTTGAATTGTGGCCAGAAGTAAACTCAATCTATTGTAGTGAACGATGAAGAGTTTTTGTACTAATGTCATATATGTTTGAATGCATTCGATTTTGTGGAATTTATTGATAGTAGAGATCTTTAAGCAATCACTTTCTAAGTATTGGTTGTACAAGACATGTTTCTCGAAGTTTATTTGAAATATATAGGTTCGATTTAATTATTAGTTAATTTTGTGCTTTAGGTCACTTGTATATTTAATTATGTGATTATTGAATATATGTAAATAAAAATTATTATTCTTAAAAATACAAATTGTGGCTACAAAATTCTACACAACATTTCCACACTTCAAAAGTGTTGTTGTAGGACGTCTAATGTTATCTTGTACATAAGAAAAGTTACACTTTATAAGTGTTGCTCTAGATGAGATATAGAAGGCAACACTTTTTAAGTGTGACCAATAACAAAGCAAAGGCAACGCTTTTAAGTGTAGTATAATAAGACTAAGTTGTGGCTAATACATCACTACAAAGCGTGCCCTTATACCTCTTTGGCTACACTTTATAAGTGTAGCTGTAATGGCAACATTTAAAAAGTGTTTCCTAATGTCAAAGGTTACGCTTCTTTAGGCCACCCCCTAAAAAGCGTTGCTTAAAGTCCAAAAGTGTAGCCTTTTATCAAAGGCCACACTTTTTGTGTAATGACCCGAGAGCACCCCCTAGTCGTTACCGGCGTATTCGACCTCGAAGAGGTCTTATACAAGCCCTTAACATTCATAATAACATGTATCATAGAATAAAATCACGGAAAATTTAAAACCTTTACTTTGGAAGTTCAACTTCATATATGAAAAATAGAATCTAACTTCGTCACAATACACCATCTAGACATAGAAGTATTGAAAATGGGACTTAGCCTTTACATCAATAAGAGATCTTGCAAATAGGAAGTACAACAATGTCTTTCAACATAAGCAAAGAACTAAACATAGAAGCTAGATCATAGGGTCTTGTCCTCGGACTTGAGGACTCACCAACTTGGGGAAGCAACTCCAAGTGTCTTGAGAAGTAAGCTTGAATCCTCAATGGCCCGAACCTAAATGTTTGGGAAAAGGGAGAAATTATGGGTTAGCTACTATGCATAAAAACCATTGAAACATGCATAAAAGGACATTTTATTTTCAAAACATGCTTTTTGCCAAGTAAATCCAATATGCACACAAATTAAGTATCATAGTCCAAACCAACATAATATCATCCCAACATGTAGACAGCCCAAGCAATACTAGTGCAATGCAAAGAGTAGAACCCCATAACCCTATTCAAAGCCAAGTATCACATTAAGCAAACTACTTCATGCATACATTCATAAGATCATATTTCATCATAACTTACCACATTCATAATGATTATACATAACATAGCTTGAACATACATAAGTCATAATAATCATAATAATAAGAGAACACTACTTCAACCATCCCTTAGGATCCCACAAGTGCAATGTGCAAGAGAAGTCCCATCCCTCCCTTACACTATGTAGAAACCCTTAAGAAAGCCATAGTAAGAGTTCGCACCTTTCATACCTTCATTTAATTATACATTAGGGAAATATTGCATTTACCGACATAGACCATGATAGCTACATGGAATTCGGTGTTCTACTCCCACACCAAAAAAAGAGGGTTAACACTTGCCTAAGGTGTAACTAGTCGTACATAGCTATCTAGATGGATCCACTAAGCTAGATTCCTATGTGGGAACATAGTTAAGGGTCAAGGAGATTGCTTTTAGAAACCCTAACTTACTAAACGTGGGGGTTTCCATCTCATGAGACAACACATACCGTAGGTAATCCGGACATGCTAAACGTGTGGAAACCCATGTGGGGAGCCGGACATACTAAACGTGAGACCTCCATCTCATTTACATGACCTTTCGATGCTAAGCATCTAATTCCCTTTAGAAATCATCTTTAGTTGTCACATAAGTTCCCATTACCCTTTAATAGACCCTTATGTAGACATCTTACCATAATAGCTCATATGTGTTCATAAGCGAGTAACAATCCTTTCACTTTAGAGACACTTACCAAGTGAGTAAACCTTTCACTTCACATTACACTACAATTATGAGAACTACCTTTCAATCATATTGCAATCATACCATAATATACATACATACTTCATAGCTAATTCAAGTGTAGAGGGTTAAGGATGAGGAAACTAGGTCATCAACACCACAATAACACATTAGGTATAGCATCATTACCATCTAAGCAATTCACCTTTCATTCTTCAGTTCAAAGAAGAACCAACCTTCATACCTTCTTGCCCTTCGTGGGACATCCATACTTCAATTACCAAGCAATTCATAACCAATAAATAATACAAGGTAATTCATGAAGTAATAACATAATCAACATCAATATAAGCAATTGACATATTCACTTCATTGCCTTCAAGGCTTCATTCAAAGACTCAATGCTAATTTCATAGAAATTATACATAACCTAGGGTAGAATCATCATACAAACATGAAATATATGACATCACATTCAACTAATAGCCTTCAATCAATATCCAACACAAACTAGGGTTAGAATTAGGAAAAGAAGGAGAAACATGGGGCTCGTGGGGAATTCTTCAAGAAACCACCAGTACAACATAAATTCATCCATAATTGTTCATATAACAACAATCAAAGTCAGTTTATAACATCAATTTCACTTTTGAAAGAAGACCCACGTTTTTGGATTGAAACCTAGAAATTGGAGATTTTGAAATTCATCTTGAAGGGGCCTCTTGGGGAAAGGAATCCCAAGAATGATAAGAGGCCACCATACCTTATTGACGAATTAACCACGAAAATCTGAGTTTAAACCTTGGAGAGTTGGTCTTCTTCTTGAAGCTCCAATCTTCTTCAATGGAGTTCTTGAGAAGAGAGAGAGTAGAGAGAAGGAGGAACTTTAGGTTTAGATCTTTGGGTTTTTGTGTTTAAGTGATAAAAATGAGGTAAATTGACTTATAACTCATTATATACACGTCCCCTAAAGTACCCTAAATACCCCTCACTTAAATGGACTCTTTAATGAAGTAAAACTAGATTTCTGAATTTCTTCATTTTCGCCGCGGAACAAGTCCGTGACGCGGAGCTGTTCCCTGAAGATATTTGGAATTAAATTTCGAGATAGTAGGGTCCGCGACACGACCACGTTGCGAACTGACGTTTTGCTCCTTAGCGGAGCAAGTGTGCGACGCGCCCCTATTCCCTCCAAGTGCAATTTGCAAGCTGCCT
The DNA here is from genome assembly GCF_019186545.1 of Solanum stenotomum. Taxonomy (NCBI): domain Eukaryota; kingdom Viridiplantae; phylum Streptophyta; class Magnoliopsida; order Solanales; family Solanaceae; genus Solanum; species Solanum stenotomum. The sequence continues at coordinate 16,026,467 of NC_064286.1, read as the reverse complement.
TGGTAGCCTGCTTGGCTAAGGTTGGGGTCCTCCTAGGGGCCCCTTAGGGTTGCCCTGGGGCGTCGTATTCAAACCTTTTGACCCTAGGAACATATATTTACCTATTTTAAACCGTTTCACCAGATTATACTATCATACGACACTCCCAAACCTGCCCAAAACCTAAGGACACACTAGAACACATTCTTCTCTAGTTTTTGGACGTCGTGGTCGTTTCATGACGTTTAGATTTTACACTTCCAAACCAAGTCAATTACATTAGTGTAGGTTTATAAACATCATTTTAACTATTTTTAAGTCATTATTCATATGTTGAGGCTCTAACTTAAGTCATAGAATTTCCGGGGTGTTACATTTTGCTAGTTTAGGCTACACTTTACTTGGGTGGCCATAGCCCTAAAAATGGTGTAGTGTCAATTCCTACAATCGATAAATTACATTCCTACAATCAATTAGGTATATGCTATACACAAGTGAGACCGATAAACTTGGGGCTCTGATACCAACATGTCACGACCATATCCTTCCATTCATGATGGAACATACTATAATCCTCCAGTAGGTAAGTCAATCCATACCTAGAACGGAAAGTAAGTATAAGGGTAGAACTAAAGAGGAAAAAAACACCAATGAACCAAATGACAGAAATGGAAGCAAACAAAAACTAAATACAATAGAAACCCTCCTAAGACTTGAAGTCACAGGTATTGAGCTATCTAATAAGAACAATTACACGTCCTAAAAGTGAGCCACCACAAGTTGTCTCAAAGTATATAAGTATATAAGGAGCAAGGCTGGTCAAGGACGTCAAGTGCTCACCCTCATCTTCATTATCTATAAGCTGCAAAAGATAACACAAATGATCAACGCTGGTAGCTGGTACTAGGACCTACATCACGAAAATGATATTGAGTGTATCATAAGTATCAAAACAAAGGTACTTAGTAAGCATCATAGGCCGACTAAACAAGAAAAGTAAAGACAATCAAAAAACGTAGAATCTAGACACTAAAAGAGTTCAAAGAAGGAAAGAAATAAGGCACCTGATCATACAGAAACTAAATCTAAGCAAAGTTAAACTAAACCTTACTAGACCCCCATAAGCCAAGAAGGTACACTTGTGCGCCAATTTAAATAAAAATCTGAACGGACCCCATAAGCCTGACAAGTACATAGAATAACTAAGTCTATAAAGATAAGGTACCTAATCCCAAGTCCAGTAAGAGTGAACCGGGCCTCGAACCTAAAGTGATTGTATCCCAAAGAAGTAATGATAAACGCTCAACTACACCTCATCCAATACTAGGTATAGAAGATCGTTATCTAATATAAAACCCAACAAAAAGTTGGCGTCGAACCCACAAGGAGCGATACAAGTTTGAATTCAGTGACGAAGTTACAAATGTAATCTAATTGGTGGTAGGTATAGAAATTATCGTAAATATTTAGTTAAATTGAAAGGGGTGACAACAAATGTCAGATGGGGGAATTGGTTTGTTAATTAACAACTAAAACAAATACGAAAATAGGGGAATCAACAATGTTGAGAGGAATTCTTGGGATGTGATCGATTATTGGTTAATTTCGCTATATGGGTAATTGAAATTTACTAACGATTGCTAAATCTTAGAAGGTAGGCGGACTATAGGTGCAATAACGTTCCCTTGAACAATTATTACGATTCAGCAAGCTCTCTCGAACCTCGACAAGCTTAACCACAAGAACAACCCAAAACCTTATTTTATCTACTCTTTCGAGCTAGATAGGTAGAATCAAGATTAGGATTCACTCTTTCAAGTTGAACCCACATCAACCCAATAACTACAATCATTAATCAAAAACTTTAGTTCTAAAACCTCTTTCTCAAGCAAGCCCAGAACTCTAATGTAGAATTGCATTTGCAACTACAATTCATATATTAATACACAACTATAGACTAAACCCACTTCAATTAAGCATTTAAATAAATAAATAACAATACCCATAAGCTAATGAAACCAATAATAACATGATCACACCCCAATAATTGGGGTTTTAGCGACACATCATAAAAAGAGAGAAAAAATTACCAACTATATTAGGCATGAACTGGGTAAAAGTTTACAAGTCTCTACAATGCTCCAAATCTAATTAGTTAAAAAACCCAATTGCAAATCCTCCAAATTAAGGATCAAAAGCTTCAAAGTCTACAATGGAAACACAAAAACTCAAAGAAAACTAAAACTCTAAGGCTTATGGAATCACAACTCCTAACTCTTCTTTTTAAATTTCAATTTATAGTTCCCCAGATTTTGGCCTTCAAGGCCATTAGGCGGAGTAGGTCACTCCTCGCAATCCAGTCGACGATTCACCCTTCACTCCAATCCATCGCCGATTTTCATTGTCCATTAGACTTCAGGATTCTGTGACTCCAAGCAATCAAGGTTGATGTAGCCGAGTCGGTCGGTGATCCGCTAACTATCCATTTCTGTCGCCAAGTAGGTTATTCTCTAGGGCTGGCATGCTGGAACTTTAGGTGAGCTAAAGAGCCACTTGGCGGTTCAGCGAGTGGTTTGGGCGATCACGAGGGTTGCCTTCCTTTAACTTCTTCAGTTTTTCTGTTCGTTTTTGCCCAGTAATGTCCTTGCCTTGGTCCTTAGCCTTCATTGTTGCAAATCAACACTTTAACATCAGTTTAGAGCATAAATTAGGTTTTTGAGGACATTTAAACTATGAAAACAAAGCCCTAAATAAGTTGAAATCTCAGACTCATCAACACCCCCAACTTAAACTTTCGTTTGTCTTTAAGTAAAACTCAAGATCAATAAGTTCAACAAGGATGTCTACAAACACTGCTGCTTAAGACTCAACACAAATGCACATAAGAGGTGCAAACTACACATACAATGCTCAATTGTGCACTCAAAGTTTCAAATTGTGACTCACCGGTATCAATTATACTCAAGCTTACAATGCTTGCTTCAAATGCAAGTTCAAGCTTAACAAAAGTATTCATATCCCCTCACAACAAAGATGATTCCAGACTCACAAGATTCCTCAATAATTTAAGATCCCGAAATCAAATACAACTCTCACACTCACAAAGATGAATAGATGCATGACTCCACCCATAGGCTTTCCCTTATATTCCAATCAAAATTCGTTTCAGCACACTCAAGATCACAAAGATCGTTTTAAGGCTTGTAATGGGACTGAGTGTAAATGTATGGTTATTTAGGCTTAGTGGCTTCAAACTTCATAAAGTATGGCCTGAAAATCACCTTTTCTCCTTCTCGTTCACATTCAAACATGTTCATAATCCACCCCATTATTCAACTAAACATGACTTACCGGATACCCCATTTCTTTTACTCCTTTCACACACTTTATTTCACAACACTTCTTTTTCATTCTTTTATCTTCTTCACCATTTTTCTTTTCTTTTTCTCTCTTTTCTCTTTTTTTTTTATATGGAAATATGGAGGGGTTCCATCTTTTTCAAAACAATCCATAAAGGGGGAATATTTCACACTTCTTGACTTTCCTCCTTTCTCAGCACACCCCCAACTTAGGCTTTTGGCCTAAGTTGGCTTTTCAAATGGACCAATACTTTATGAAGGTTATGGGTAATGGGATAAAGAGGTCAAAGTTGTTCAAGTTTCTTCTAAAGAGAAGGATATGCTTAAAAGGTTCCCAGCAAGGTTCACACTTCGCACAAGGTGGCTACAAAGAGGTGTATTATTAGTTTGGTTCACTCTTCAAAACTTTTTGCCTAAGATCATTTAAATCGCTTGCCTCAATTAATCAATCGGACCAACGGAGCAAATTCTAGGTGTCATCAAGAAAAATATTCAAGACAACCTCATCAAACAAGACTCCACACTTTCTAGCTAGCATGCAATGTTCATCACAAGAGACCTAATCGACAATCGGCTAGTCACAACGAGATGCTAAAAGTTCACATATTGCCTATGTAACTCAGTTTTCCTCATCGTAGCTGCACATCCATGTCGTTCAATTAAGAGCACTATTCAAGTCATCAGTATAGACCACAACTAATACTCGACAATGCAAGAGAACAACCACAATCACACACAAACGAGGTGGCAAAGATTTTAAAATCAGTCAAAACCACTTACACATTAAAAATAATGGACCACAATGTCTCAACAACCAAGATATATATAAACACCAATAGGCTCCAATATTCACAAAACCAAAACAAAAAACAAATCAATATTCACAAAACTATGCCAATAGAGGTAGGTATGGAAATACCTCACCCTGCCAACAAAAATAAGCAATTGTCCTGAAATGCAAATAAAAACTAGAAATAGTCTAAACTAACAAACAAACAGGCAAAAAGATCAGCCTGCTAGGCTAGGCTTGGGGTGAAGCCTGCCTATCGAAACCTCCCTCTGTCTGGGCATCATTGCCTGGTAGCTCATAATCTTGGCTCCATTGGAGCCCACCATACAAGTGTCCCGGAGTGAAGCCTGCCTAGCGGTCTCAAACATGGCACCCTCCAAGTCAGCCAAATCCTCCTTACACAGTTTCCTCTCGAACACCAAGCTTCTACTCATTTGTCTTAGCCTCAGACTCAGCATCAGCATCATCAGCTCTAGTCTTATCTCCGATAGTAGTCGGAGGCACCTCAGAACAAGCTAGAATATATGTCCTTGGGACCTCGAGAATCTCCACTGTGCCAAACAATATCGACAGGTCAGTCGAGTTCATCTCATCCACATCTCTATGCAGCCCCACAATATCGGCCTTCAAGGTTGTCACAACATCTGTAGGAGCCTGGTCCTTCTCACACTCTTCAACTCGCAAAGCAAGGTCATCCAATGCCAACTTGTGACCTTCAATCTGAACTCTATATTCCCTCATCTCAGCCCGTATCGGGGCTAAGGTAGCAACAATCACCCACTCAATATTCCCAGGCATGGCGGCCTTTACAGGGAGGCACGCACATCAGTAGATTAGGCCAAATAGCCCATCTTGTAAAGCATGTCCTCGGTGATAAGGGGTCGCGAGGCGGCAGCGGCAGCAGCAGAAGCAGAACTAGTGGGATGAGGTGCAGCAGATGTACTAAAGGTCTCAGAAACAGAATGTCCAGATACCTGAGGGACCCACCGACTTGAATGGGCATGATTGCCTTTGTCGGTAACGTATCAATGTCAACCTCCAGGGACGTATCCACTATTACTGCCCTCCTCCTGTCAGTCTCATCCCGTATGTACTCGGCCTCAATGAGCCAGATTTCAGTAGAAGAGGTGGGTGTCACCTCGACATCCTTTTTGTCACCTCTCAGAACACGGACACGTCTGCACAACTCAGTGATAAACACCAGAAATTAGAGTGAGGTATGGCTCTGTCTGCCCCTCATGGCCATCTCTTGCTCGATCAGCAACTCCAAATTCAGCTTCTAGCGATCAATAATAGACCTTAGACAGGCAACCTTCGGGTGTTAGAGGAAGGACTCGTTCTGGGATGGTATAGCAGTGCTATTGATAAACATGAACTAGTATCTGGTAGCAACATTCAGGTCCTTCTTCTCTATGGGTGCAACGGCCTCAATCCACGTGGAGGTGACATCGGAGAGACGGGGTGACAGCCAACCCTTAAGGTCCTCCAAGGTTATTTTTTGGACTAAATTGATGTAATCGTTCATAATGTCCAAGGACCACCCCAGGACAACATTTATATATGAGCAGAGGCATTTTACTTTCTTGCCTCGAACCACCATGAAGTCCACCAGTTTGAAGGCACTTGCCTTCTTCTTCCCCTTTGGCACTAACTCTTCATAGGCCGAATAGAATTCCCTGACCTAAATAGGAATGTAGGGGCCCCGAGGTTATGTAAAAATCTCAAACTTGTGGAACTAGAGAGTGTTCCACACATCCTGATATCAGTCCACAACACTATCGGTAGACAATCTCTTCTCCACTACAATGGTCCTCAAACCCTTGGCCTTTAGTCGATTGAGTGACCGAGGAGAAAGACCCTGAGCAGGTGGTGCTTGTACCACTGTCTCTGCAGGAGCGGGATCTAGAGTTGAAGCTGGAGGAGTAGGCATCTAAGGCTCCAGAATCCTAGACGGATCATGAAAGACTTGGAGTATAGCTCCGCTCTCCAGGCATATAGTAATTGAAGATACTCTGGCACGGAGATAGAAGTCGGATACTCATCCTGGAACCACTATCACTATCTGAGGTAGTGAGGCGTGTGTCGTAAACCCCTTCACTATCGGAGCTCTCCTCCATTGGTGTCAAAATCACGGGCTCCTTGCCCTTGTCTTTACCTCCCTTTGGAGGTTGTTTTGCAATCGGTGCCCGAGAAGCAGTGGCTTCCTCATTTATTGTAATCCCACGTGCCCGCTTTCGAGGTTGTTGATTTCTAATAGCTACCTTTGGTCTAGCCGTGCCTACAAATCCATGTGAAAAACATTAGATGAGGTGATAAAAAGAATGCAGGAAGACTTACTGAATCGGTCTGCGAGTTGCCGAACCACTTTGGCAAGCCAGGTCGAGCTCGCCAAAAGTTCCAAAACAAAAAATTTCAAAAATCAAAGCTGGCCAGCTATGTCCAGGGCCATTCGACGGATCGCGAACACCAATTGGCGAACTAGAAATAGCTCTCTGAAAGTTACAGAATAATGTAAATTAAGGGCGTAGAAAGACAATCAGAAGGGACTTTCGGCGAGCACAGGCATATTACCGAAAGTTACGAAACTCAAACTCAACATTTAGAGAATTAAAGGGCGATCTAGGGGATGCTAGGTGAATCGTTGAACCACACGGCGAGCTCGACCCAGCTCGGCAAGTAGTCCATCGTGCCAATTTTTCACCTAGTACTTCAAAATCAAGCCCGCAACCCATGAAAACAAAATCATACATCAAAAACATGCAATGAACACTAAACCCATATGACCCATGCCTTAGAGGTACTCAGACTTCCCCTGATTTGGTAAAAATTGGCCAATTGATGTCTTTTGCCCTTAAGAATGATGCCAACCGCTCTATCATCGGGCAAAATTTCACAATTAGCACAATTCGGGGTTACTCAACCTTCACCCCGCTAGACCCATAACATTTTCAACACAACCCAACAATTTCAACGGTTAAAGACACGGGAATCAACCATTTACGACCAATTAATTATGAATTCACTTAAGAACGGGTAAACCAACTATCACACGATAAACAAAATGACAAAACATACAAATATCAACCACAGAAAAAGGTTCATTCGATTCCAACCAACTATTTAGTTCTCGGTTCGGAAAACCAACCTTTTATGCCAAAAATTGAAAAGCTAGGAATCAATGAATTCCCCAAAATCTGCCCCGAGCAAAGATCCTAAGCAAAACTAATATGAGAATATGAAAAATCTAATATCAGGTGTGAGATCAATACGAAAGTTGAAAAGTAAGAAAGTAAAGGGATTTTTGAATTTAAAACTGTTTGGCATTTTAAAACTCTTCATTTTGCACGTCAGTCAGCGAAGTAAGTTGAGTCTGCCAACCCACTCGGTGATGCGCCGAGTAGAACTTTAGGCCGCTGAGTTTTAATAAACCTCTGGCATGCCAGATGATTCCAACAACGGTCCAAGTCGGGCTCACCGACCTATTCAGCAAGTCGCCGACTGGACTTTTGCCTCGCCTAGTTGCCATTTGATGCTTATTGTGACCAACGACACTACTTCTGATTCAAGTGTCTACGATCGTCGATAATATAGTAACCCAACCGAGGGTTGGGATCGTCCCAAGGGAATGGTTTTTAGAATTTATAGAAAAATAAAATTTAGTTCTAACTAGTCGTAGCTAAAGATATTAACGATTAAAAATATTTAAAATTAAAGGGGGAGACACAATAGTGTCAAATATCGATTTGGGGGTTTTGTCATAAGTAAGCTAAAATTAGAGAAATCAACAAGAAAATCTAACATTGAGAGGGGGATTCTTGGGATGTGACCGGAGTACGGGTTAATCTAAATTATTTGGTACATGCTTTCGATAGAGAATTTCTAGAGTAATAGTGATTAGGCTAAGCTATACGTGGGAATAAATTCTCTCTCAAGCAACTTACCCTGTTTCAAATGGGTTCCTCTCGTACACCCACTTTCCACATGAAGACCACCCTATGCCTTACCCCACTTACTCTCTCGAGCTGAGTGGTAGGATATGAGACTTGGGCTCACCCTGTCAGGCTGAACCTCATGTCGACCCACTCCTTAGGCCATCAGTCTAGCAGTCTTGGTTTCACGACCTCTCTCTCGACCAAGCCAAAAACGCATGGGTAGACTTGTATTTGCCACTACAAACCCATTAAATTCAACAAAAACTACTAGATGAAATCACCATTAAACTACATTTAATCTATCAACAAGCAAGACCCAACAACAATATTAACCCATATTCGCTAAATCACACCCAAATAATGCAGGTTTTTAGCCACACATCAAGAGATAGAAATTTATACCTAAATGAGCTTGCATTCAAATGCGCATGAAGATTTAAGTCTTGTTACAAGCCAAGAATGAAGAAATCAAGAGACCCAAGTCCAAATCTCTGGAGATGACAACCTGTTCTTCTTCAAGTTTTCAAAACCCTCTCAAACTCAAAGCAAAAAGAAAATGTACTAAAATTATATAATTGTTTCTCACACTAAAAATCTGATACTAGGCTATAACTCTCAACGACTATTTATAGTTTTCAAAAAAATTATGTTGCAGCCGACCATTCGGCGACATTAGTCGAAATCCCCGATCAACTCGACGATTCATCCTTCGATGTAGTTCATCGTCGTTTTGCACCATCCTTCGGCATCGTCGTGCTCTGGGTCATTGGGTCACATAGTACTGCTTCACAGAAATTCTCGGCAATACGCCGAGTACTTTTTTTTTCTTCCTAATTGATACTTTCCTTCAGGGCTCAACACACTGGAAGAAAAGGCGAAGTGAGAGCCTTCGGGGACTCGCCAAGTGGACTCGGCGATCCTCAGGCCTTCATTTCTTGATTCTTTTCAGCCTTTTCGTTCCTTTTTGCAATGTAGTGTCCATGCTTTCCTAAAACCTTCACATACCTAAAACTTAAGGGTTTTTATCAGATATTGAGATAAAATAAGCATTTGAGGACACAATTTCTATTAAAATATAGCCCTAAATGAGTCCAATTTATGGACTCATCAACACCTCCAACTTAAACATTTGCTTGTCCTCAAGCAAACTCAAGTTCAGCCGGTCAAAAAGGGTGTCTCAAACAGTGCTACACAAGACTCAATCATGAATGCACACAGCAAGATTCAATTTACTTATGTAAGGATCAATTGTGTACTCAAAGATTCAAGTTGTGACAGACCATTACCAAAGATTCTCATACTCACAATACTTTCTTCAAATGCAAGTTCAAGCTCAACTATAGTGTTCAAATTCCCTCACAAAAAGGATGATTCTATATTCACTCAATGGTTCACAGTTAAAAGCTTCGGAAGCAGATGCAATGCTTACTCTCACAAGGAAGAATACATTGCATGCTTTCACCCATAGGTTTGCCTGTGTTTTTCAATCAACATTTGTTTCAGCTCACTAAAGATCAAAAGGTTCTCTTCAAGGCTTGTAATGGGGCTGAGTGCAAAGGTATAGTCATTTAGGCTCAGTGACTTTCATCCTCATAAGGTGTACTGCTCGCAACATTTCCTTTCCTTTTCCTTCATCATTCTCTTCAATGCTCATAAGTCATCCTATTATTCACTTTCCATGGATTGTTTGGGAACCCCCTTTCATTTTTCAACTTTATTCCACAACTTTTCTTTTTCATTCTTTTTCCTTTTCTTTTCTCTCTCTTTTTTTTTATATGGAGGGGTTCCATTTTCCTCAAACCCATGGGTAGGAGGGGCTTTCCTACGCCTCTTGATTTGCCTTCTCTTTTCGACACACCCCCAACTTAGGCTTTTGGCCTAAGTTGGATATTCAAACTAACCACAACTTCATGAGGATTATGGGTGATGGATTAAGAAAGATCTAGTTTTCATCAAGTTTCTTCCAAAGAAAGGTAAGGCTCAAGGGGTGTTCAATATAGAATCACACACTCACAAGGTTGGTCACAAAAGAGGTTTATGTGAAATTGGCTCACACTCGTAAATGTTGCCTAAGACTATATCAAGAGATAGTATCACTTAGTTGACCGGACCAACGGGGTAAATTCTAGGATCTATCATGCATAGTTCACTGGTAAGCTCATCACACTAGGCATTGACACTATAAAAGTTAAACAAGACTCCACACTTTCACTAGTGTGCAATGATCATCAAAAAAGAATCAATTTGATACAAGGATAGCCATACAGAGATGCAAAGAGTTCACATATTTGTCTATGCAACTTCATTTGGCCTCATCTTAGCCGCACATTCATGTGCGTTCAATTGAGAGCACTATTCAACTCATCGGTATTGATTGGAACCTAGACTCAATTTTTTGCAAAAGAACAGCCACATTCAACACAAGAGGTGGCAAAAAATTTCAAAAAATTAAAATTTTCTGAAGTGTCAAAATCGTTTTGCAATTTAAAATAAAAGGAGCCACAAGCTCAAAAATCCACAAAAATAAATAAAACACAGTGATAGCTCAAAGCCCAAATACATAAGCAAAAACACGAGTCACAAATATCACACAAAAGGTGGGCCTCACCCCACCACAAATAAAAGCAAGTGTCCTCAATTGCAATTAACAAAATACCCAAACTTTAAAAATAAAGAAAGATAGAAAGGGAGGTAGAAATCATGTCTACACAGTCGCTCCATTTGTCTGGGCATCGGTGCCCGGGGTGTTGTCATTTTGACTCTGGTTTTCATTGTTTATGTTTGCCTCAATTGATGCATTGATATTAGCTTTAGCCATATTGTCCAAACCATGAGCTGCTCCAAAGGCATGTATCGCGTTAATGAACCCTCAAACCCACCAAGGGACATTAGGGTCAATGGAAATCCTCCTACTGGAACTGGCTTTCTTGTTTTCGCTCTTTGCTTTGGGGTGATCTGTCATCCCAACATCTCTTCAGGAGTTTTGTGCCCTTATATGTCGTGGTGGCACATTTCTTCCTGCGACTTTTGGTCTGGCCATGTCTGTAAAGCCTTGAGATAAAGTTTGAAATATAGGGAGATTTAGCAATCCATTCGGTGAATCGCCGAAAACTTTAGGCGAACAAACGAATTCTCGCCGAAAGTTTCAGCTACCATATCAGATAACGCATGATAATTAGGGCGAGATGGGACGCTTGGGTGAACCGTTGAGTTGTTAGACGACCTCGTCACAGCTCGCCGAATAACGCAACGTGCCTAAATGTGATCTACTTTCTCGAATTCATCCTTGTGGCCCCCAAAAACACAATTAAAGGGCACAACTCAAATTAGGCTTAGACCCAGTCACAATCATGCTCAACCCATAAACTTTAAGTCAGTTAAAAAATGCAACCTTCAGGAATTTACCATTGAACTTAGTATAGGCAAAATATGCAGATCTAGCAGGCAGACAAATATTCTAATCCTACCAGAGAAACCCAGCACAAATCAACGGGGTAATATCATTGCATTAAGTACAAAATCAATAGAAAGAACTCAGAGTTTGGGAACCAACCTTTTGTGCTGACTAAATTGTAGTTGAGTCACTAGGCAGCAATGTAATCCAACTTCCGAACATAAATCAACAACTAAAATACTCTTAAAGTGTAGGGATATTGAAAATAGAGTGCAGGTGTGACTTTGGGTAGATATAAAGTCAGGGAAAGTGAATGAAGTTTAAACTTTTAAACCTTTGGATAGTAAAAACTGTCCAATTCACACCCACTCGGTGACATTAGTTCCAATCGCCGAATCACTGGGCGATTCGCTGAGTGAGCATTCAACTCGTCGAGTTTTACAGGATCTTCAGTCATCGTGAAGGTCCAAATGGCGGTTTCCATCGTTACCGCCGACATGGTCGGCCATTTTCCAATAGTCTCCAAATATCTCCGAGTTTTATAGACTCTAATGTTGACAATGTCTTGAGTCAAACAGCGGACAAGGTCGGATTCGCCAACCCTTTTGGCGACTCACCTACTGGATCTATTGCTAACCATCCTTAACTTTTTCAAACACTCCTTATACTTTAACCTGTACAAACAACACACCATTATTTTATCAAAGCAATATAAAGCAATAACTAGGTTTTGGGTTGCCTCCCAAACAGTGCCTTAGCTAACCTCACGGCACGATGCAGCTGCGCCTTCAGGCATCTTCCAAATACACCACTTCAACCAAAGAAATCTCTTGACAATCCGCAAAGTATAATTTTAGTCGTTGACCGTTCACTTTAAATGGAGGTCCTTCCTGATCTTCAACTTCTATGGCGCCATTGGTGAACACTCGCGTTACTCTAAAAGGTCCAGACCATTTGGATTTGAGCTTTCCAGAAAAGAGTCTAAGTCTAGTGTTGTATAACAAAACCCAATCTCCTACTTTAAAGTCCTGCTTGAGTATCCGAGTATAATACCACTTCTTCATATTCTCTTTGTAGATGGCTGAAGCTTCATATGATCTAAGTCGAAATTCATCCGGTTCGTTCAACTGCTCTGCCCTCTTCCTTGAAGTTTTTGACCAATCCAAATTTAAAGCTTTCAATTCCCACAATGTTTTGTGTTCTAACTCGACGGGAAAATGAGAAGCCTTACCATAAACCAACTGAGATGGGGGCATACCAATAGGTGTTCTGTAAGCAGTCTGATATGCCGATAGTGCATCATCGAGTTTGCTAGACCAGTCAGTTCTGTTGACATTTACTGTCTTTCCCAAGATGCTTTTGATTTCCCGATTTGACACTTCGACTTGGCCACTTGTTTGGGGATGATATGGGTGCTACTTTGTGTTTTACCTCATATTTGCTCAGTGCCATTGAAAACCAACTATTGCAAAAGTGGGAACCCTCGTCACTAATGATTGCTCTTGGCGTGCCAAATCTTACAAATATGTAGCATTTTAGAAATTGGACAATGTATTTTCCTTCGTTGTTTGGAAGTGCGATGGCCTCCACCCATTTGGAAACATAATATATAGCCACCAAGATATATTTATTTCCAAATATACTCACAAATGGGCCCATGAAATTGATCCCCCATACATCGAATTGCTCGACCTCTAAAATAGGAGTGAGAGGTAATCCGTGTCTTCTAGACACTCTGCCTTGCTGCTGACATTGAGGGCATTTCTTTGCAAACTCATGTGCATCTTTGTAGAGGGACGGCTAGTAGTATCCACTCTGGAAAACTTTAGCAGCGGTACGAATACCACCATGGTGACCTCCCACTGTAGATGTATGGCAAGTGTGGAGAACTTCTAGCGCTTCTTCTTCCGGCAGACACCTCCTAAAGACATTGTCAGCACACTCTCAAAACAAGTATGGTTCATCCATAAAGTACCTTATAATATCGAACATGAACCTCTTCTATTGGTAAAAAGTTAGCTCATCCGGCATCAACCCACACACAATTTAATTCGCAAAATCTGCATACCATGGTGTATGTTTGAGAGTTATTGCAAACACCTGTTCGCTGGGGAAGGAGTTGTCTATGTCGACCTCATGCTCATCATTTACCCTTACCTCAAACCTTGATAAGTGATGAGCCACTTGATTTTCTCATCCTTTTCAATCTTTTACCTAAAAGTCAAATTCTCGTAGTAGTAGCACCCACCTTATCAATCTTGGTTTTGCATCTTTCTTTGCCATCAAGTAACGGAGTGCAGCATGATCATTATGTACGATTACTTTGGTGCCTTGCAAGTATGCCCGAAACATTTCAAATGCATAGACTATCGTAAGCAACTATTGTTCAGTGACCGTATAATTTTGTTGGGAACTATTAAGAGTCTTGCTTGCATAATAAATTGGGTGAAATAGTTTGTTGTGCTTTTGCCCCAACACGACTCCCAATGCTACACCGCTAGCATCACACATTAATTCAAAAGAATCAGACCAATTAGGGCTGATGATAATTGGGGTGGATACTAGTTTCTCTTTCAAACACTAAAATGTTACCATACAAGCATCATTAAAATAGAAATTTTACTTCCTTCTCTATGAGTTTGCATAATGGATTTGAAATCTTTGAGAAGTCTTTGATGAACCTTCGCTAGAACCCTGCATGCCCCAAGAAACTGGGAAAACCCTTCACTGAAATTGGCGGGGGTAATTTCTCAATGACCTCAATTTTCACCTTGTCAACTTCCAGCCCCTTTTGCAACACCTTATACCCAAAAACGATACCTACTTTCAACATAAAGTGACATTTCTCCCAATTCAACACCAGATTTGTTTCCACACATATTTGGAGTACCTGCCCTAGGTGTGTCAAGAATTCTTCAAACGTGTCCCCTACAACTGAGAATTCATCCATGAATACCTCCATATAGTCTTCGACCATATCCGTAAAATAGACAACATCTAATGCTGAAACGTTGTTGGGGAATTACATTGCCCGAATGGCATCCTTTTCAATGCGAATGTTCCATAAGGGAAAGTAAAAGTGGTTTTCTCTTGGTATTCCGACACAATAGAGATTTGATTATAATCGGAGTACCCATCCAAAAACAATACCACCCTCTTTTTGATAACCGGTCAAGCATCTGATCCATAAAAGGCATTGGAAAATGGTCTTTATCGGTCCATGAGTTAAGATTTTGATAGCACATGCATACTCTCCAACCAGTAACTGGTCTTGTCGGTACAAGTTCTCCTCTTGCATTTGGGACTACGGTTATACCTCCATTTTTTATACAGATTGTACCGGACTTACACACTTACTATCTGCAATAGGGTATATCACTCCCGTATCTAACCACTTGATGATCTCCTTTTTCACCACTTCTTGCATTGGAGGGTTCAATCTTCGTTGATGCTCCACACTAGGTTTACATTCACTGTCGAGCCAAATCTTGTGAGTGCAGATGCCAGGAGGAATTCCTACTATATCAGTTATTGTCCATCTAATAGCTTGTATATGCTTCTGCAGTACTTCAATGAGCAATTTCACTTGCTTTTCAAGAAAATTGGTCGCGATAATTACTGGTAAAGTATTATTGGCTCCTAAGAAGGCATATTTCAGATGAGAGGTAGGGCTTTCAACTCCAGATTCGGTGGCTCTTCTGTTGTTGGCTTTGCAGGAAGACTTTCTCTATTTTTCAGGTCGATATCCAACTTGATTGGATTCCATGAATATACTCCTAACCCCGATAAGGCAGCTACCACTTCCTCATAGCCTTGAACTTCAGATTCATCATTATTGGCAAGTACAGATTTAAGTGGTTCATTTTTTCGCATTAAATGGCTCACACTTGCCACTACCTCATCTATAACATATTCTATAGATACCACATGGATAATACTTGGTTGCTTCATAGATTTATAGATATTGAAGGTCACCTCATCATCGTTCACACGGAACTTTAATTTTCCACTTTCGACATCCACTAATGCTCTCCCGGTAGCTAAGAATTGCCTTCACAAAATAATATGGATTTAAGCATCGATCTCACTATCTAGAATCACAAAATCAGCCAGAAAGACGAACCGATCCACTTTTACCAATATGTCATAGAGTATCCCCACTGGATGCTTGATTAATCCATCAGCCATGAGGATTCTCATTGTTGTTCCTTTTGTTCACCCAAACCAAGCTGCTTGCATATTGCATAGGGCATCAAGTTAATGCTTGCTCCTAAATCACACAAAGCTTTAGCAAATTGGAGCATGCCAATTGTGCACAAGATTGTGAATGCCCCAGGATCTTCTCTCTTAGTGATTGAGTCATTTTTCATAATTGCACTACAACTATGGGACACCTCAATCGTTTCATAGTCCAAGCTCCTTTTCTTTATAACCAGCTCTTTCATAAATTTGGTGTATCCCGGCATTTCCAACAATGCTTCTACCAGAGGAAGGTTAATTGATAAGCTTTTGAATACTGACAAAAATTTTCTGAACTTCTCATCTTCATTTTTCTTTTTCAAACGTTGGAGAAATGGTAGAGGTATCCTGGGTAAAGGGTGTATGACTTTTGGAACTTGCGCTTGTTGCTCCGCTTTCTCCTATGGGTTTTTTGTTAGGTTTTGTCGGATAGGTATTTCTTGTTCTTCCACAACTTGACTTTCTTCATGCTTTTTAGGTTCCTCATGTTCCATGACATTTCCTATTGCCACCTTACCGCTATGGGTAATTACAGCCAGCTCTCATTCAATATCTTCCATCAGTGTTTTAGACGTTAATAGAGCTTATAACAGACTCAACCTACCTTCCAGCATTTTCATGGCATCCGCATGAAAGTTCACTTTACTATTCAATGATGAAAAGTCATCTTTCATACCTTTTAGCAAATCATCGGAGCCCTCAACTTTATCGAGTATGCGTGACAACAAGTCGTTTACCCGAGGACTACTTGCACTCCCTTTAGATTTTGGGCTTTAACTCAAGTGAGTCTGGTCCTTCTCATGATCATCATGCTCAGCCCAATCTTACCGATATCTCCTTGGTTCTTTACCTCTATAATAGTTCCAACCTTTATTTCTGCCCCGCTGTTGATAGCGTGGGTGGAAACCCTCCTCATTTCTTCTGGAGTTCCAACCTTTATTCTCCCCCAGTCTTGAGTAGTTGGAAGAAGAACCTTCCTCAACTAGATACACCCCATGTGTCCCCTTCATATGTTATTGTAGAAGTTCCATTTGAGACAGTATTTTTTTGATGTTTTCGTCTCTTTCTCTTTCCTTGTCAATTTGTTAATGCGTTAATCGGAAGCACAGTGGGGATACTTGATCATACTTGGTGTACCATGCCTAGTTTACTTTAGTCAAACCATCTAGGAGAAATGAGGCTACTTCAAATGATTGTAACATTAGTCCTCCTTGTACCAATTGATCAACTATCCCTTTATTAACCGAGTCCAAACTACGGTAAAAGTATTGGAGTAGCAATTCACCTGGCAGTCCATGTGTTGGAAACTTACGCAAAAATCTCTTGAACCTTGTCCATGATTCGTAAAGTGGTTCTCCTTTCTTTTGCTTGAAATTATGTATGTCGTCTCTCAGCTTCATAATTCTTGATGGAGGGAAGAATCTTTCGTGAAATGCCATAACCAGCTCCTCCCATGATATGATGGAGTTGTTTGAAAGCTCAACCAACCATTTAATAGCTCTCTGGTCAATGATAATGGAAATAAACGAAGCCGCATGGATTCTAGAGATAGATTCTTGAACGATAAAGGAGTGCACACTTATACAAAGCTTCATATATTTTCATGCAGATCTTCATGCTCCAACCCTCCAAATAAACCTCTTGAATGTATGAGTTGGAGTGTTACTCTAGTAACTTCGAACATTACATTTTTGTCGGCTTGTGGCATGATTGCACCCATCTCTCTCACCTGAGCAGGGTTATAAACACTATTAACATCATTGATGTTGTCACAATGAAAAACACCACCCGCTGGGTGACCCGCTTGGCAGTTATTCTCCCTGTTTGCACTCATATGTCATGTTGTGACACACAGATACTCAAAACGAAACTGAGAGTTAAGTGAGTAGACTACAACTAAGAAGAACAAAAATTCTACTAATCTAAAAATTTCAAATAACACCACTCCCTGGCAGTGGGTCCATTTTGATGCTTATCGTGACCAACGACACTACTTCCGATTCAAGTGTCTACGATCGTCGATAATATAGTAACCCAACCGAGGATTGGGATCATCCCAAGGGAGTGGTTTTGAGAATTTATAGAAAAATAAAATTTAGTTCTAACTAGTCATAGTTAAAGATATTAACGATTAAAAATATTTTAAATTAAAGGGGGAAACACAAAAGTGTCAAATATCGATTTGGGGGTTTTGTCACAAGTAACCTAAAATTAGCGAAATCAACAAGAAAATCTAACAATGATAGGGGGATTCTTGGGATGTGACCAGAATATGGGTTAATCTAAATTATTGGGTACATGCTTTCGATAGAGAATTTATAGAGTAATAGTGAATAGGCTAAGCTATACGTAGGAATAAATTCTCTCTCAAGCAACTTACCCCGTTACAAATGGGTTCCTCTCGGACATCCACTTTCCGCATGAAGACCAGCCTATGCCTTACCCCACTCACTCTCTTGAGCTGAGTGTTAGGATATGGGACTAGGGCTCACCCTCTCGGGCTGAACCTTATGTCGACCCACTCTTTAGGCCATCAAACTAGCAGTCTTGGTTTCACGACCTCTCTCTCGAGCAAGCTGAAAACACATGGGTGGACTTGTATTTGCAACTACAAACCCATTAAATTCAACGATAACTACTAGGTGAAATCACCATTAAACTACATTTAATTTATCAACAAGCAAGACCCAACAACAATATTAACCCATATTCGCTAAATCACACCCTAAGAATGTTTAGCCACACATCAAGAGATAAAAATTTATACCTAAATGAGCTTGCATTCAAATGGGTATGAAGATTTAAGTCTTCTTACAGGCCAAGAATGAAGAAATAAAGAGACCCAAGTCCAAATCCTTGGAGATGAAACCCTCTTCTTCTTCAACTTTTCAAAACCATCTCAAACTCAAAGCAAAAATAAAAAGCACTAAAATTATATGAATTGTTTCTCACACTAAAAATCTAAAACTAAGCTATAACTCTCAACGAGTATTTATAGTTTTCAAAAAATATGTGATGCAGTAGACCATTCGGTGACATTAGTCAGAATCACCGATCAACTCGGCAATTCACCCTTTGGTGTAGTTCATTGCCATTTTGCACCATCCTTTGGCATCGCCGTGCTCTTGGTCATTGGGAGACATAGTATTGCTTCGCAGAACTTCTCGGCGATGCGCCAACTGCTCCTTTTTTCCGCCGACTTGATCCTTTCCTTTAGGACTCAGCACACTGGAACAAAAGGCGAAGTGAGACCCTTCGGCGACTTGCCAAGTGGACTCGGCGATCCTCAGGCTTTCATTTCTTCATTCTTTTTCAGCCTTTTCGTTCCTTTTTACGATGTTGTGTCCATGTTTTTCTAAACACTTCACATACCTAAAACTTAAGGGTTTTCATCAGATATTGAGATAAAATAAGCATTTGAAGACAAAATTTCTATTAAAATATAGCCCTAAATGAGTCCAATTTGTGGACTCATCACCATTCTCGCAAAATTTCAACTCTTCAACATGCACATTCAACACTCGTTATTCAAACAACAAAAATAAAATAATTAGACCTTGGGTTGCCTCCAAAGAAGCATCTTATTTAACGTCGTGGCACAACGTGGATACACTTTCAAGGTTCATTTTTCGGGTTAGCCAAGGTATCACTTGGTAGATCCATTTTTGGCCTTGGGTTGAAATGAGATGAAATTTAACACATTTGTGTTTCCTATAGCTTGATGGACATCGAGTGTGAGGTTACTGTCTGATTAAGTGTGGAGACGTCCTATTTCATTTCTTTCAAAACTTTGTCCGACCCTTCTACCTTATAGAGAATGCGTGCAAGCATGTCTTCCGTACGAAAGTTCTCCGGGTCAGCCCTTTGCTTCTTAGGCTTTTGACGTTCATGGGGTGGGATGTATCTTTACTTATCACCATCCCTTTCCTTCCAAGTAGCATTACGGTCATGTCATTCTTTGTCACGGTCTCTCCATCCATCATCTCTATTCCAACCCGAATTTCCACCCGGCCTTGGATAGCTCGAATGAAAACATTCTCCTTGATTTGCAAGGAAGTTCACTTTCTCATTATACAGCGCCTCAAAGTGTTCTTCATCGGGGTTTGCTCCACCAATACCAACTGCATTTCCACTCTTCAACCCACTACCCATCACATTTTTTGACAAGATATCCAGCTGGGTCATCATTTTGCCATGTTTTGGTCTCTCTCTTGGTCCTTCTCAATATGTTCTTTTGTCATTCTAAAGGTGAGAAGAGACACTTGGTCCTCACGAGTGTACCATGCTCTGTTAGTCTTGGTCATTCCATCGAGGATATAAGATGCTATCTCATAAGGCTATTGTATTATACCCCTGGAATAAGTTGATCAGCAACATCTTTGTTCACCGAGTCAAGAATCCTATAGAAATATTGTAACAACATGTTGGTTGGCAGTCCGTGAGTCAGTCATTTAAGTACCAACTTATAAGATCTCAGTCACATCTCGTGGATTAGTTCACCTTCCAAGAGATAGAAACCTTGAATACTATCTCTTAGTGTCATCATCTTTGACGGGGGAAAGAACCTTATGAAGAATGTTAAGGTAAGTTCATCCCAGGTAGTGATAGAGTTCCTCGGTAGATCAGCTAACCACTTGGTAGCTTCAACCATCAAAGAGAATGGGAACAACCAAAGACGGACTGATTCTTGCGAGATGTTCTTCAACGAGAACGAACCACATAAATCCACAAAATACTAAATATGCTCATGGGGATCCTCATGGGCCAGCTCTCCATATAGTCCTTTCATTTGTAAGAGTTGTAGCATTGTGCTAGTGACATGGAAGTCCGCATTCCCCTCAACAAGAGGTACACGTATAGAACCAACACCACCCAATTGAATCGGGTCATTAACATAATTAAGATTTCCAATATCATCTTGGTGGCCAATTTGGCTACCATTACTTTCATTCACGCTTATTTCTTCTTCTATTCAAACACAACCAACACAAACACAAATCCAAGTAAGTCGATTCAACTACAACACAAGAATATCACATTTTAAACTTCAATAATAGAATTCTAAACACCACTCCCAAGCAGAGGCACTATTTTTATAAACACTCAACTACACCTCATCTAATACTAGGTGTAGACGATTGTTATCTAGTATAAAACCCAACGAAGAGTTGGGGTCGAACCCAGAGGGAGCGGTACAAGTTCGAATTTAGTTACGAAGTTACAAATGTAATAAAAATGGTAAAAGGTATAGAAATTATCTTAAACATTTAGTTAAATTGAAAGGGGTGAAAACAAATGTCAGATGGGGGAATTGGTTTGTTAATTAACAACTAAAACAAATACGAAAACAGAGGAATCAACAATGTTGAGAGGAATTCTCTGGATGTAATCGATTATAGGCTAATTTTGCTATATGGGTAACTGAAATTTACTAATTATTGCTAAATCTCAGTAGGTAGGCTAAACTACAGGTGCAAAAGCTTTCTCTCGAAAAACTATTATGAATCAAGTGAGTTCTCTCCAACCTCAACATGCTTAACAATAAGAACAACCCAAAACCTTGATTTATCTACTCTCTCGATCTAGATAGGCAAAATCAAGCTTAGGATTCACTCTCTCGAGGAGAACCCACATCAACCCAATAACTACAATCATTAATCAAAAACATTAGTTCTAAAACCTCTTTCTCAAGCAAGCTCAAAACTCCAAGCTAGAATTGCTTTTGCAACTACAATTCATAGATTAATACATAGCTATCGATTAAACCCACTTCAATTAAGCATTTAGATCAGTAAATAACAACACCCATAAGCTAATTAAGCCAATAATAACATGATCACACCCCAAGAATTGGGGTTTTAGCTACACATCATAAAAAGAGAGAAACAATTACAAACTATGATAGCCATGAGCTGGGTAAAAGTTTCTAAGTCTCTACAATGCTCCAAATTGAATTAGTTCAAAAACCCAGTTGTACATCCTCCAAATTAAGGATAAAAACCTTCAAAGTCTACAATGGAAACTCAAAAACTCAAGGAAAACTAAAACTCTAAGGCTTATAAAATCAGAACTCCAAAATCTTATTTTTAAATTTCAATTTATTGTTTCCCATATTTTGGCCTTCAAGGCTATTAGGCGGAGTGAATCGCTCCTCACAAACCTTGTCGGTGATCCGCCCTTCACTCCATTCCATCGCCGGTTTCCATTGGCCATTAGACTTCAGGCCTGTAACTTTAGGCGATCAAGGTTGATGTAGCCGAGTCGGTCGGTGATCTACCGACTGTCCATTTCTGTCGCCAAGTAGGTTTTTCCCTAGGTCTGACATGCTGGAACTTTAGGTGAGCTAAAGAGCCACTCGGTGGTTCGTCGAGTAGTCTTGGCGATCACCAGGATTTCCTTCCTTCAACTTCTTCAGCTTTTCCATTCCTATTTTCGTGGTGATATCCTCGCCTTGCTCCTTAGCCTTCGTTACTGCAAATCAACACTTGAACATCAGTTTAGAGCATAAATTTGGCATTTGAGGGAACTTAAACTATAAAAACAAAGCCTTAAAAGAGTCGAAATCTCAATTTCATCAAGTAACGTCCTCGAATCAGAGAACAACACTCTCAAGCTTGAAATAACGGCTTTAAACCATAAAAATCACTCTCGGACTTAGGATAACAGCCTCGAACTGCAGTATATCAGCCTTAAACCAGAAATAATCACTATAACCCATAAACTCATAACCCTGCAAGTAGGAGCACCAAGGTGTATCAACTCCACAGAGAATTTCAATTTCAAGCTAAGCCAATGTGGAACACCGTCCAACCAAAGATATCAACCAGAGGCTCCCAGCCTAGTATAACTCAACCTCCAATCCTTGTAATAATAAAAACCTCCGGTAACACATCAGAGATACAAAGATATGAAGAGATAATAGAAGGTGTAACAAGTTGCATAAATGTAACGACCCATAAAATGAATGAGTTAAACTAGAACCTGACTAGTGTGTCTTGGAGTTGTTGTGAGGTTTAAGTGTGTAAAGTGTTGTCCCAAGCCATTGTTGAGGGTTTAGGGGTTAAACGTCAAGGTACGACTCCCCAAGGACCACCCTAGGGGTACTTGAGGAGGACCCTTATCCTAACCCCAGGGCTTTCCCAAAATGAGATTGTTGCCAAAAGTGTGGTGACCTACGAGGGGGACCACGCCCCATAGGTCAAGCAATGACCTGTGGACTTGTTCCATGGGTCAAGCCCCTCAAAACCAAGCCACAACCCAAAACCACGCTTGACCAAGACGGGAGCGTATTCTAGACCATGGTCTGTGGTTTGGTGGACGTGGTTCACCCCTGCAAAAGTTGCAATGGTTCGACCAATGTGGGGGTGGTTTGGTAAATTCACCCTAAGTCTAGTTGGGTTGGAGGACGGTTTTAATTAGTTATTTATGGTATTTAAAGGGTTTTTAAAGTGTTAAAACATATTTTAGACTTCATTATTTCAAAACCCAAAAATCAAACCTCCCCTCCTCTCCAAAGTACTCTCTCTAGAAACCTCCGTCTGAGGTGAATACTTCAAGCTCTCAAGGTCAAATTTTCAATGTTTTCAAGGGATTTTCATGGGATATCTCCATTTAAGGCATGGGAGTCTTGATACTTGTCTAACATTTCATTCAAGGAGCCAATTCTAAAGTGATTTCAAGTTATGAAAGACCT
Organism: Solanum stenotomum; assembly: GCF_019186545.1. Classification (NCBI taxonomy): domain Eukaryota; kingdom Viridiplantae; phylum Streptophyta; class Magnoliopsida; order Solanales; family Solanaceae; genus Solanum; species Solanum stenotomum. The sequence goes on along the minus strand of NC_064286.1, from coordinate 16,003,081 downwards.
AGGGTTTTACTCATTCACATGTGTTGTTTCATCAAACATTTTCAAATGATTTATAATGACAAATTATGATTGTATTAGTGTTTAATTGATGATTTATGATGAAAATACACTATGAACCCATGAATTCTCTCAATTCCTAAATTGTGCCTTTATGAAGTGGGTTTGATGATTATGAAAGCTTATGAATAGAATATGTCTAAATTGCTTCGGGTTATTGAACTGTATCATTATCTATGCCTTAATTATGGCAAATTTTTGGTGATTTGATGATTTTTGATCATGGCCTTGAAAGGGCAGGTTATGACCAAATTACATGTTGAAGTAGAATTGTGTTTGAGCTATTGATCCACTTGAAAGGTGGAGGTGTTTTATCACTATCTGTATTGTGGTATTGAATTGATGGATATCTTCCTTGTAGCCCAACATGTGGTGGTTAATGTATGATTATGATATGAAGTATATGTGTGATATAAATGAATGAATGTTGATCATGTTTAGAATGTAGTATGTGGTGATTGAAAGTATATTATTAATTAACCTTATGATTGATGATGATATATATGAAAGGCTATTCTCACATACACACACTAATGAATGAAGTTCTATGATTATGTTAATGATGAAGTACTTACTAAAAGGCTATTCTCAATCGTACTCTAATGAATGATAATGACTTGTTGTGAAAGGACTTTCTCATAATAAGGGGATTCTTAGGTGAAAGGCTATTCTCATCTTTGAATCTATGAGCTTTCCAATGAATGAATCAATGTTGGGTTTGAGATGGATGCCCATACGTTAGTTGTAGAAGGGTATCTAGTAGCAATCTCTTATCCCATAATAATGAATGAATGTAATGAATGTCAAATACTCTGTGGGGAATAATGCTATGCACCGAGTGGATATGGATTGAGATGCATACTAATATATGAGTTGAGGTGGGGTATCTAGCAACAATCTTTTGAGATGGATGCTCATACGTCAGTTGAGGCGGGGCAATTAGTAACAATCTCCCTAGCCCTTAAAATATGTGACCACATAGGTCTAGCTAGTGGATCCACTTAAGCTAAAAACAATGGTCCTACCTTAGGCGAGTAGGAATCCCTTATCCGGTGAAGGTGACACCGGGATTCCATGAATTACTCATATGGTCTATGTCGGTTAAGGCTTACACCCACAATAATGTTCATGAACTATGGATTCTTAAGAATGCACTACTTAGTGTAGGTGGTGGTATGGGACGCCATTTATGCATTGCACAAGTAGGCTTTGAGTGAGGTTGTGGTGTGTTCCTTTATAATGTTAAGTGTAATGAATGTGCTCTTATGATTATGCTAATGAAAAATGTTGATCTAATGTCTAATGAAAGAAGGTGCTCTTATTGTAATGAATTTAATGAAGAAAGTGACTTATGCTTAAATGAGATGATGCGTGCTATACTTTGATTGTATTATGAGTTACTTCCTTGTTATGACTTATTGTATATGAATGTATCTTTTCTATGGTGACTTCAAAGGAGTACTTAGTGTGGTAGTAGTATGGGATGCTACTTGCACAATGCACAAGTATGACTTTGGGGTTGTCTTAGGTGATGGCCTTTATGTGTTGATATGACATATGAATTGTTTATGTCTCTTATGTATGACTATGGTGTGAAGATGGAAAGGTTGAATGGTAAGTTCACTTTTGGTGACTTTAATGTGGTACTTTGGTGTGGATGGTTGTATGGGACGCTATCCAAACATTGCATAAGGTATAGCATGAGGGTTACTTGAGGTGAAGGCTTAATGTGAAGGTAATGGGTTATATGTTGATTACCTTCTAATGTGAAGATAGGACTTGTATGTTCATTATGTCTTATTATGCCTATTATGCTCATGTTCATGAGGTTTTACCAAAATGGCATATATCATGACTTTCAAATAAAACGTTCGTTTTAAGCCTGTTTTTGCATGGCTTTCACACTTAATACATAATTGTGCTAACCCATATTTTCTTTACCTCTATAAATGTAGGGATTGGCACTCAATTTAATTCTCCCTAGTTGAAGCTTGGATTAGAGTTCTTCCAAGTCATTTTTTGGTATGTCCTCATAGATCGAGGACAAGGACTTTTAATATTTCTAGTTCTTTCATGTAATAGAATATTTTAGATTTCTATTGTAAAGGGGTTGTGTCCCTACTCTTGTTTAAAGTTTTTTCTAAGATAGCCATGTGAGATATAGACTTCTGCTTGCTTTTAATTTTTTGATTATTGGATTTATAAAAGAAAAGTTTTAATTCCGCACTATTTCTAAGTATCTTATGTTATGAGGCTTGTATAAGACCCCTTCGTGGTTGAGTACATTGTGTCGCTTCTGGGGTGTAGACTTGAGTCGTGATAGACATGGTATCAGAGCATAAGGTTTTGGGAATAGTCTTAGGATTGATGTCTCACAAGCCACATATAGTAGAGTCTTGTTTATCGGTGTAAGTCGCGACACATCTATGAGCGAGAGGCTATAGGACGTTAGGAAGTTACACTTCTTTCATTATTCTTCAAGTCATGCCATAGAGTTTAACTCAAGAATGTCTTTATCTTATTCCTTATTTGGTTGTCTTGAAGATGTGACCACTCGAAGGGCTAATGCTCCAAGGATCGAGGGAGAAAAAGGTGAGTATTAATGTGAATTTTGGCTAAATGACTTGTTAGATTTGAGGTGATAGGTTGTGATGTTCTCTTTAGTATGAATGGGTTGCTTTATAGTTATGCTTAGATGATGGTAGAACCTGGCTTAGTTATGATGAGTTTTGAGGTATGTTGAAAGATTTGATGAATGAGGTGTTTTGGAAATGTCTTGATGGGTTGAGTGAGTAGACTTCTCTAAGAAGTGTATAAGTGTAATTCACCTTGTTTTGGAATCATCTTGTCTGATGAGTGTGAAGGTTTAGTGATGTTTTTATCTGACCTTAGAATTGAAAAAAGTGATGTTGTAAAGAGTTTGTATAGGCTTACCCCTAAGGGGGAGATAATGTGCTTAGATGGCAAGGTTGTTGAGTATCCTTGATGTTCATGAGTTAGGTTTGCTTGATATCTCACCTTAAGAGGTGTAGTGAATTTAAGGAGTTTAGACCCGGTGGGGTAGACTCATTTGAAACCTTGAGTGGTGTTGGTAAGGTTGTTTGTGAGCAAGAGTTGCTTAATAAGGACCTTCCTAGTTTAAAAGCTTCGGTATGTTGATGGTTTCTTGTAGTTGTGAATGTCTTGTTGAGGTTCCTATGTTGTTTTCATGATAGCCTTAGTTGAGTTTACTCTTAAGTAGGGGATAGTATGTTGCATAGTAAGGTTGGTGAGAGTTTTGATATCCTCATCTCTTTCCTTCTATTCCTATTCAAGCTTGAGACCAAGAGTTTCTTGTAGCTTGTTTCATGTTTTGAAGTCGTGTGTGAATATGAGTTTCCATGGTCTCCTTATTTTATGCATGTTCTTGATGAATTTATGTTTGAATGAGAAAATGAGTTTTCATGATTTATGTTCCTCATGTTGATGTGTATTTAGTATGACTTGTCTATATACTTCATGAGGTTGAATTGTTGAACATGCGTAATTGTGCTTTTGAGAGTAATTGCATAATGTGCTTAATGATGTTGTGATGAGCATGATAAGAGTTGGAGAAGGAAATTCCTTCAACGTAATGAGAAATGTGAAGTTTTGATGCATAATGAGTTTGTAGATGTAGTCCCTATGTATTGCGTTGATCTTATTGATGTGGAGTTGATGTTTCCTCCTAGTTTTGTGCATTGTATATAATGTTGCATGTATGATGGGCTGCTAGGCTTGAGTTGTTAACCCCTTAATGTGTTTTAAGTGTCATTCGAGGACGAATATTCCTAAGTGGGGGATAATGTAACGACCCGTAGAACGAATAAGCGAAACTAGAGCCTAACTAGTGTGTCTTGGAGTTGATGTGAGGTTTGAGGGTGTAAAGTATTGTCCGGAGCCATGGTTGAGGGGTTAGGGGTTAAACGTCAAGGTACGACTCCCCAAGGACCACCCTAGGGGTCCTTGAGGAGGACCCTTAGCCTAACCCAAAGGCTGCCCAAAAATAAGATTGTTGCCAAAACTGCGGTGACCTACGGAGAGGGACCACACCCTGTAGGTCAAACCACGACTCATGGACTTGTTTCGTGGATCAAGCCCCTCAAAACCAAGCCACAGCCCCAAGCCACTCTTGACTAGGATGGCGGCATAGTCCAGACCACAGTCCGTGGTTTAGTGGGCGTGGGTCACCCCTTCAAAAGATGCAATGGTTCGGCCAATGTGGGGGTGGTTTGGTAAATTCACTCTAAGTCTAGTTTGGTTGGGGGACTGTTTTAATTAGTTATTTATGGTATTTTAAGGGTTTTGAAAGTGTTCAAACATATTTTAGACTTCATTATTTGAAAACCTAAAAAATACCACCTCCCCTCCCGTCCAAAGTTCTCTCTCTAGAAACCTCCATTGCAGGTGAAGACTTCAAACTCTCAAGGTCAAATCTTAAAGGTTTTCAAGGGATTTTCGTGGGATTTCTCCATTAAAGGTATGGTAGTCATGATCCTTGTCTAACTTTTCATTCAAGGAGCCAATTCCAAAGTGATTTCAAGTTATGATAAACCTATGGTTTTACTCAATCTCATGGGTTCTTTCATCAAATGCTTTCAAATGGTTTCTAATGAAAAATTATAATTGTATTAGTGTTTAATTGATGATTTATGATGAAAATACTCTATGAACCCGTGAATTCTCTCAATTCCTAATTTATGCCTTTATGAAGTGGGTTTGATGATTATGAAAGCTTATGAAAGGAATATGTATAAATTGCTTTGGGTTATTGAATTGTATCATTTTCTATGCCTTAATTATGGTAAATTGTTGGTGAGTTGATGATTTGTGATCATGGCCTTGAAAGGGTAAGTAATGACCAAATTACATGTTGAAGTAGAATTGTGTTTCATATATTGATCCACTTGAAAGGTGGAGGTGTTTCATTACTATGTGTATTGTGGTATTGAATTGATGGATATCTTCCTTGTACCCCTACATGTGGTGGTTAATGTATGATTATAATATGAAGTATGTGTGTTTGATCTAAACGAATGAATGATGATCATGTTTAGAATGTAGTATGTGGTGATTGAAAGTATATTCTTAATTAACCTTATGAATGATGGTGATATATGTGAAAGGCAATTCTCACACACACACACACTAATGAATGACTAATGAATGAAGTTCTATGATTATGTTAATGATGAAGTACTTATTGGAAGGCTATTCTCAATTGTACTCTAATGAATGCTAATGACTTGTTGTGAAAGGACTTTCTCAGAATAAGGGGATTCTTAGGTGAAAGGCTATTCTCATATGTGAATCTATGAGCTTTCCAATGAATGAATGAATGTTGGGTTTGAGATGGATGCCCATACATTAGTTGAGGTGGGGTATCTAGTAGCAATCTCTTATCCTACAATAATAAATGAATGTCAAATACTCTGTGAGGAATAATGCTAAGCATCGAGTGGATATGGATTGAGATGGATACTGATATGTGAGTTAAGGTGGGGTATCTAGCAACAATCTTTTGAGATGGATGCTCATACGTCAGTTGAGGCGGGGCATCTAGTAGCAATCTCCCTAGCCCTTAAACTATGTGCCCACATAGGTCTAGCTAGTGGATCCACTTAAGCTAAAAACAATGGTCCTTCCTTAGGCTAGTAGGAATCCCTTATCTATTGAGGGTGACACCGGAATTCCATGAATTACTCACATGGTCTATGTCGATTAAGGCTTACCCCCACAATAATGTTAATGACTTTCAAATAAAATGTCTGTTTTAAGCATGTCTTTGCATGGCTATCATACTTAGTACTTAATTGTGCTAACCCATATTTTCTTTACCTTTATGAAGTATAGGGATTGACACTCAATTTGATACTCCCTAGTTGAAGCTTGGATTAGAGTTCTTCCAAGACATCTTTTGGTATGTTCTTATAGATCGAGGACAAGGACTTTTAATGTTTCTAGTTCTTTCATATAATAGACTATTTTAGATTTCTATTGTTAAGGGGCCGTGTCCCTACTCTTGTTTAAAGTTTTGTCTAAGATGGCTATGTTCCGCTTGCTTTTAATGTTTTGATTGTTGGATTTATAAAAGAAAAATTTTAATTCCGCACTATTTCTATGTATCTTATGTTATGAATGCTATGAGGCTTGTATAAGACCACTTCGGGATTGAGTACGCTGTGTCGCTTCCGGGGTGTAGACTCGGGTCGTGACAGTAAAAGCCTAAACTAAGGCTTATACTATCAGACACAAGTTTGTTATTCCATTCTACAAGGACCTAGTGTGTTAGAAGCGACGCCAGAAACACAATAAAGCTACAAGGCTTTCAGGTCTAAGGCATCACTAGTCTATCCTAGAATAAGGCTGAACATGCTGCAAATAAAACATAATAATACAAGATAACTACATAGCATATTCCAACAGACATATGACCCCCAAATAGCATGGAACTACCCTCGAAACGAACCTGAGCAATCTTGAAATATGGTTTCTAAAAAGAAAAGTAGGAATAACTAGGTACCCACCCCAATTTACACTAATCATCCTAAATATACATATTCATGCTCATTCTAAAAAGAAAGGAAATCGTAGCCTAACTATAGGCCATCCACGTGCACTTAAAACTACATGGCCAGCCTCTCGAAGTTGACACGCTATAAAAAAAATAGGATCACAATGTAAATCTGGTCGTTAAGACATAAAAAAACACATAAAACATAATTGACCAATTTTAGAGTCAAACAAAAATTGTTGGACCTGCACTAGAATTTCCAGAAGTGACTCCATCCAGAAGTCCTAAATTAAACCTCAAAATTGTGTTCCAAAATTGAACAAAGCTCAAGGCCAGAAACCAGCCACAACAACGCCATGCAAAAGAACCAACAAGCTAGGAGATAAAAGAGGTGGAATAGTAGCTTTGAGGTCGATTTTACCTCAAACGGATATTCACCAACATAAACCAATCACTTAACCATGTAGCCTCAACAATTACAAATGTATGGGACTTTGAATCACAAAATTCCTAGCTAAAATGAAGGAGATATCACCTTCAGAAACTTTAATACGAGTTGCCAACGCATCTGTCATTAGTTATAAAGACAGACCTTAGCTTCTCATCATGGTTGCAAGATAGAGGGTCGCGATCGGGGCACATTAAAAGGCTGACCATCATGATCACAAAGACACTGCCTCGCGGTTGTGATGACAAAGAAAAGTCAACCCGTCATTGTGATCGCGGCATAGGACCACGAAGTTTTGAAGCACAAAGTCCCAGGCCTTCATGAACGTGACCAAGAGTTCTTGTGATAGCGAAGGGAAAATTGGCCTGCACCAGCAGATGCATATTAGCTTATTTTTGGCAAGTTCTAAAATCTCGACGGGGCATTTCAAATTCATTTCAAAGCCCGCGCACACAGACAAAATATGCAACCCTACCAAATTTGATATTCTAAACTCAACGGAGCAGTCGAAATCCCCATATAAGGTCATCTTCATTTTAAGACAAATCCTCAAGGGGGAACAGAATCAGCCTGGAAGTCACGGGATTATAAAGAAGGTTTGTTCTAGACAAAAATCAGCATTCCAAAGCTAACCACACTAACATAATTCTCATTCGGGCTAATTTACGTAGAATGTTGATCAAAGTCAAAATTAGACCTTAACTTGAAAGTTAAAATGGTTAATCGCACCGACTCTCACTAAAAGCCTCGAGAGTCACGCTGGTAGCCTAAAATGACTCTTACAGAGTTGATGGAATTGTCAAAATTGTAATATGTGGTCATCTTCTTGAACTTTTGGTCAAAATTGATCGTTCAAGGTTCAAAAGCTCCAAAATACTAAAACTTGCATACAAACTAAACAAACGACCATATGACGAAACTACCAATACCATCAAGTCATAAATGACTTGAGGTCACTACAGGAAAGATCTAAACTATGAATAGGAGGCATAACACAAAATGACTTGGGGGTCATTACATCATTGCACGATGAGTATTATAGAAATTATTGAGAAATGGATTTTCCTTTCTTAAGTTGCTCCCCACAATCAATTGATTTAGGTTCCAAGTTTGTATATAGATCAATGGTGTTATCTTTTGAAGAATGAAAAAATTGCTTGAAAGATGATCACCATGTGTACCAACACTACTACAAGTCTCGATTCAATGGGAAATATGTTGCCTTGGATTTCCCTTTCCATCAAATTGTTGCAAGTTTTGTGGTTGATATCCAATCAACATCATTAAACCCTAAAATCATTTAGAATATGACTTTGAATATCTTATAGAACCTTTGTGATGGGCCACGATATTGAGATTTAATTATTTTTTTATCATATATTGCAGTTGTTGAACTGTTGTTGTCACGAAGAGATTGCTTTGCATATTGAAAGTCAACTGACATAGTGGGAGAATTAACATTTTCTTGCATTGTTAGATTATGTCATGACTCTCCAGGGTTGTAGAGATCTAACTTGCTCATAAGTTGGGCTATTTGGAGATTTTATTCATTAATAGACTTCTTCAAGGCTTCAATGGTTTGCTCCATTATTGCAAACTTCTCATCCATATCAGTTGCATCAACCATAAAGGCTTTAGCCTTTGTTTAAATTGGAGAATCCATTAAATTCTTAGATTCACCAAAGTTGAAACGATATTGAGGAAGTTCACCAAACAACTAAGATGCAATGTTTCCCCTAGGGAATGCAGTTATGAGTGTCGTTTGAGACTTGCTTTTTCTTACCAACTCCAAAGATGTAAAGTATTCAGATGTATCCAAGCTACTGGTCTTGAACATGTGTCGAGTGATTTGAAAAGAATCACTAAAATTAACAAATGTGGCAATAGTAGAATCCTTGCATGAAACACCATTCATCTTTTTAAAGTCCATTGCAGTAGTTGAACTTACAGTTTTTTTATTTGCAGGAGGAAGAGATGAGACTTGAATTGGTCCGACTAGCATACCATATTTGTTCGCAACAAATTTTCTTAGCTCTAAAAATTAATTGAAATCAAAATAAATAGAAGAGGTGTAATTTTTATTGATGAATCTTGTGAGAAAAATTCTTTTGATCCATTGATTTTTCTCTCCTAAGATTTTTCCATGGTTCGAGCGCTAACAATGGTGTGTTTCTTAAATGTAGAATTATGTAGACCTCCTTGAAATGTATTTTATCCCCGGGAAGTACTTCTTCATTTCAAGTTGATATTTGGGAAGAACTGTGTTGACGACTACTTCAAAGAACAATGTAGGTGATGTTGTAGCTTGCTCCAATGCTTGCAAAATGCTTGTTGAAGTGTATGTAGAATCGTCCTCAGAATGTCCTTGAATGTCATGTATATCTGTTATTTACAGTTTTAGGAGTGGACAAGGTTGCTTATGATTGGCAAAAGATGTCATTTTTACACTTGCAAATTGTGATTGGTTCTTGAATTTAATTGAAACTACCACATCATTTGATCATGTGACGTCATCTTGTTGGTCTTTGATGCCTAGTCATCATGACACGTAGCATGGGTTTAGGTTTCAAGGTCAAATGGACCTTGTATTTGAACTTGATAAAATGAATTTATTCATTTTTAAAGCCCAAATTAATCATTCAACCCAACAAACATGGATTAATTCAAATTTAGTATGAATATAATCCAATAAAATTTATGTGTCTACACCTATAATTAATGATTACATAAGTTTGCAATTTCTTAACTATATCTTCTATCTAGTAGTAACATTAGTTTTTAGAAATATATTGGTTTCTCAAGTAAGTATCATGATGTGAAGAATTAATAAAATCAATGGTGATTTTAGATAAGGTGTACTCGTGAACAAAAAATACAAAATACACTTGCAGAAATATAATACTAAACCAGGTTAGTATAGAACTAAAAAGCAAAGAAAAAATGGATGATACACAAACAATGTTGTTAAAATCTATAATTTCTTGTGACAAAGAAAAGATTATTTAAATTCCTACAGATTTTCTAAACATCAAATAAAAGGGATAATTAAAAAAATTGAAGAAATAGATAAACAAAAATCTTGCTTTAAGGGAGGTGACACATCTAACCAAGATTGTAGATATATACAAATATTCACATCTTGGATAACCAATACTAATAAAACTTACTTAGAATTACAAGTAGACTTGAACATTTTACATAACTAGCTATAGAGACCAATCATACCACAAGTATCAAATAATACTTATAAATCCGATTTCCTTAAACAGCAAAGATGAGTTACAAGTTGGTAGACAGGACAAATAAAATAGATAGAGAGACAAATCACATGGATCCAAAGGTAATACTAGTAACAACAAAAATATGCTACTATAGTTGGTTGACGGAACTTTGCACAACACAATTATTAATTTGCATCATTGAACCAATTTTAAAATTGTGAAAGGGGGAATTAATAACATCTGCTCTTCATTTGTGATGGACACTGCTTGTTCTTGCCAATAAGTTCTCGAATATGCAGAACATGTTTTCTTCCTACCGTATTTGTCTCCAACACTTTCTCAGTGAGCTTCTTCTTTCAAATTGCTTTGGCTTCCTGTTTTCCCTCTAGTCCATTTTTAGAAATAGAGTCCGGGTTGTGTCCCCTTATTCTAGACTACGTTGATGTTTTGGTACACAACTATCAAATTCAAGGGGGTATTCCGCATTTTATTATGACTTTAATTTTTTGAGGATGAAGCTTGATTTTTAGTGTTGAAAGTTGTTTAATTTATGTTTTTATAGTGGACTGTGTCGTACTAGTTAATTGGTTCTTCCACTGAATAGTTGGGGGGCCCTCTCACAGCGTGTTGAGTTGTGATACTTGTTTAAAAAGTTAAAAGGCATAGTGCATAAACTACAAAATATTTATTAACTCTATCCCAAAATAATTGGTATGTTTTATTTTTTGAGAGTTAATTTGATTAATTTTTAGAACTAAATTGGAAATGGTTAGTTCAATATATTGATGAATCGAGAATTTTGACTAATTTAGGGCTTATTATTCAAAGAATTAGTGTCCTCAATGCCGACTATGTGCTCATAACTGATATTAATGTGTTGATATGCGGAAATGAAAGCTTAAGTAAAAAGGCAAGGAAATTACGATGCGAAAAGAAGTGAAAAATTTGAAAAGCTGAAGAAAAGAGGAGTTGGAGCTTGCGAAAGTCATTCGACCACTCACCGAGGAACCCCCCAGCTCGCCAAAAGTTCCAGCAAAGTAGCCCGTGTACCAAGCCAACTTGGCGAGCAAACGGATGATTCGGCGATTTGCTAAATGGATCGGTGCTCATGATGCAACTCGCAGAACAAATTGTTGCAGGAGTCAAGCCAAAAGGCGAGAAGATGCACAACTCGGTGGTAGGCCGAGTTAATCAATGAGTTGGACTAACCTCTCCATTGGACTCTGTTTGAGTTTTTGGGAACGTATTAATTTATTTTTTGAAAGAAAAAAAGGAGTTCCCACACACTGTATTCCCGAGTTTTTGAGGGTTTTTACATTTTTACATTGTTAGACATTCTTGGTGAAGATTTAGATCTATGATGTGAGATTATAGAATTTTTGCTTTGATTTTGGCATTGGGTATTGCAAATTGTTCGCAATTCAGATGGAAAATCTTGTTGGTAACTATTTCTTACTTTCCGCTATGTTTGGCTAAAACCCCTTACCTTAGGGGTGTGATCATGTAGTCGACTGAATTAATCAGTTAATGGGTGTTATTAATTGTTGCAGTTAATATTGTTTTGAAATGGGTTCGATTGTCTGTTAATGTTTTAATTGATGAACTGAGGTTGCAAATTCAGTTCTAGCTTAGCTCTCTATGCTAGCTTAAGAAAGAGGTATTAGAGTACAATGAATGATTAATAGTTGTATTAATTGTGTCTATAAAATCTATCTTGAGAAAGTGGGTTTGATAACGTCTTTAGAAACCCAGCTTAAAAAAGTTGGTTAATCAAGGAATTGGGTTGTTTGGTAGTGTTAAGTTTTTTGAGGTTCTAGAGAACTCACTCGAAACATGATAGTTGATCGAGAGATGGCTATTGTATTCATAACCTAGCCTACCCATTGAGATTCAACAACTTGAAGCAATTAGTAATTACTTATTAAGTGAAATTAGCATTCGACTGATTACATTCCTAAGGTCCAATCTCTAATTGTTTAATTACCGTGTTAGTTGTTCTTTGTCACAAATTCATTACTAAATTCCCCCTCATTTGATAATAATAATTGAAACTTCGTGATTAAATTTTATGTTGCAAAATCCTTACTTCTACAAACGATTAGAACACATTTTTACTTCATAGTTGAATTATTTACCGTATCACTCCCTGTGGGATCGATCATAACTCTTAGTTGTGTTTATACTTGTTAGCGACCACCTACACTTAGTATGTGTAGTTCAACTAATTTTATTGTAGTTGAATTATCTTATGTAAATGGGATAAATGCAAGTCAACTTGGGAACAATGATGACATCGGAAACTTGCACGATGCTAATGAGGATCAGATGGGAAGTGCGGGTGCTATACGATTGCCTCCAACTATAGGACATCCGGTTTTTCATTTGACCATCACGATATTGCAGTTGTTGCAAATGAAAGGTTTCTTTGGGGGACTTTCTCATGTGGACCCTCATGACCACATCCAAAATTGTGTGGATATGTGTGGACCATTTTCCTTCAAGAACATCACTCAAGAGTCAGTCCGACTCCGATACTTTCCCTTTTATCTAATGGGAAAGCAACGAAGTGGTTAACCAAACTACCAAGGGAATCTATCACTTCTTGGGAGGAGCTCACAAAAGTGTTTTATGAAAGGTTATTCCCTCCCTCGAAGATGGTTAAGTTGAGGGATAATATTCAGAACTTCAAGCAGATTGATGGTGAGCCCACCTATGAAACGTGATTGAGGTTCAAAAAGTTAGTTCTCCAATGTCCGACTCATGGGTTGCTGAACAATGTGTTATTGCAATATTTTTATCCGATTCTCAACACGATCAATAAAGGTGTCTTTGACCAACGTATTTGCGGTGGAATCATAAGACAATCTTTTGACATTGTGTTAGCCCTACTTGATGAGATGACTAAAATCAATTGTGCAAGGTACACAAAGGAAGATCAGGTGTCTCCTTTGAATCTTGGGCTGGCAAAGGAACAAATTAAAAATAACCAAGAACAAGATGAAAGCATAGCCAAGATAATGACCAAAATGGACTTATTGACGAAACATGTCATAAGAGGTGGTCACAAGGCTATGAATGCGGTAGGTGGTAATAGTGGTGTGAACCCGGATGACACACAATTTGATGTCATGTACAACGAAGAGGTCTAGTTCTTGTCAAACCAAATGAGTGGTTCTCGTCTGAGCTATCCAAGGCCGGGTGAGAATCAAGGTTGGAATAGAGATCGGGATGATGGTTGGAGAGATCTAGATCGAGAATGGCATGACCGTGGTGTAAATTAGAGAGATAGATAATGACAAAAATTAGTTTGTGCCTTCTGATGAACGTCAAAAGTTGAAGGAACCAAGGGCGGATCCCAAAAGCTTTCGAACCGAGGATATACTTGATAGTATCTTGAATAAGGTGGAAGGATCAGACGAGGTACTCAAGGAGATGAAATATGATGTCTCTTCTCTAAATCAAACTGTGACTTCACACTCGATTTCCATTAAGCATCTTGAAACTAAAATAGGCCAGATCTCGGCTCATTTAAATCCAAGACCGAAAGTGGATCTTCCTAGTGATACCTTAAGCAATCCAGAGAATGAGGCATGATCACATGGCCTCATCTTGCCACAACATTAAATAAGATGCTTCTTGGGAGGCAACCCAAGTTTTACTTTTTGTTTTGAATAACGTTTGTTGGATGTGAAGGCTGAAATTCAAATTTTGGAGGAAAAACGCAATTGGGCGAGCTAAAGTCCACTCGGCGATCTGCCGAGTGAATAGGCGACCCAATTTAGACAATCTTTTGGACCAACTGAATGGTAAATTTTTTGTTACCTTCGGCAGGCTAAAGTCCACTTGGCGATTCTCCAAGTGGATCGGCGGTGTTAATGAACCATTACGATTGAGGCATAAACTGTAGAGTCAAAGGACTTTCAACCGTTTTAAATTCAAATCATTTCCTTATAATAAAAAATTTTATCATAGTTTTTGACTTTGATTTTTGTGGGTGTCGGAGTGTTGTCGGAGTGTGAAGCGTTGCCCATCCTTTTCTCTTTTCCTTAATGTCACGTGTCTACATTTGAGGTTGGTTTTCTAAATTTGTTTTAAAATTCCATAAAAAAATTTGAGCATGTGTTTGAGTAGTTCATAGATCTATCATTTTCCTTGATTGTGTGCTTAATCACTTGTTAAAATCTAATTTGAAATCAAGCATGCATGATATCTTTTTCAGAATAAATTAGTTTGAGATTGGCGTTTAAATTGTGTAAAATGCGGGTTTGAATGTTAGGTTTTGTGTGGCTGATGTCTGAGTAACCCAAATTCCAACTAAACAACTTGAATTTTCCCAATGATGGATTAGGTAATGTCATTCTTAAGGGGAAAATCGTTGTTTGGTCGAATCTAGATCAATTGGGGGAATTCTGAGCACCGCACCCTGGGATAGATAATCATTGTGGGTAGGCTTGAATTGCATATAATTATACTCAAACTTGGTTTATGTGGGCTGTTAGGTGAAAAATTGACTTCGGGTTGAAAATCTTCCACGATGGGCCATTTGGAGAGCTGAGTCGAGCTCACCGAGTGACTCGTCGGTTGGTCGATTAACCCCCATATCATCTTTTGGACCCGAAATGTTGGTAAATTATTATGTAACTTGCGGAGATAGGCTTGTGCTCGCCGAGTAGACTCGACGACTCGCAGAATGGCCTTTGGTCTCACCCTTTTGTGCTGATTATTTGTTGATTTCTTCTGTAACTTTTGGCGAGCCCCCTATTGCTCGCCAAGTGGTTTGGCAAGTTTTCCTACTTTTCTTTGAAAGTGATATCACTAGACCAAAGCTTCCGGTAAGAGGTCCAGCACCCCAGAAGAAGGGAAAAGTGGCTGTCATTGTAGTGGAGGTCATACCTCCCCGAGCTACTCGTCCTAAACTTCCTTAGAGCAGTGTGAAGGGAAAAAGGAAGAAGCAGGTGGTGGCTAGTTCCAGTTCGAGTTCAAGCTCATCGAAGAGCATGGGCTTCGACTCCACTCATTTCACCTCCTCTGAGTCTGAAAGAGAGAAAGTTGTGGGGTCCAGGACTCAAGTACATACACCGGTAACTGAGAGGATTTTCTCAAATGGAAGGGCTCGATACCGCGATCTAAAGTGGTTCATGATCGTTTGGCTAGACATCCAGCACTCCCGACACCTCCAGCACCTGCAACAGTATAAGCACCTCAAGTGCCTCCAATCTCAAAACATTCTCCGCGGTCCATGAACCGACTAAAAATCGCTATCTCACGGACTAACTTGGAGCAGAAGTGGTTGTCTAGTGATGGTGTTTTTGACAGGTCTCCCGATCTGTGGGACACACTTCGCTTCTATAAGTTTCAACATTTCAAAAACCCCAAAATCCGTATGTTCCTTCCTGGGTTCAGGAGTTTTATGCAGGTTATCCAAGGTTGTTCCCGAAAGGGAAGAAGAAAGTTGGGTTGATGGCACCGGTTGGGAATATTTAGTTCCCATATATCATTTTAAAGAAACTGAACTCAACTCTGTTCTTTCTCGAAAATATTTTAAAATCATATTATAATATGATCATTGATGACTCCGGAAGTCATACGGCATAAAAATTGATGGTATATCTAGATACCATAGTGTTCATACATTGATGACATACTTGATTGTCATACTAATCATTTAGAAAACTCTTTTCTCAAAACTCATCTTTATTTTCTTAAAACTCAGTTTAAGAACTCAAGTGTTGGCTTTGAAATGCTTTTTTAAAAAATGTATAACTCAAATCATAGGGTTCATATGGAATTATGAACATGAACGACTAAACTCAAGGATCTTAACAGCAATAAAGAACCTCAGTACTCAGAACTCAAGAATCAATCATACTACTTATCTCTAAATTGCTCGATTCATAGGGGTCATACGGAATTATGGGCATGAACAGCTCAACTCAAGGGCTTAATGGGTAACATATAGCAATCCCATAAGTAGGAATATAATCTCAAAAGGATTAGGAACTCAATGCTCAAAGACTTAGAACTCGAAGATACTACTCCTCTCAAAGATGCTCAATGTATGAAGTTCATGCGGAATTTATGGGCATGAACGACTCGACTCGAGGGTCTACATAACAATATATGATAAGTCTTAATGTTTTCAAATGTTTTAATAATCCTCACAAATGCAAGGACCCGGTCCTCTGCAGATTGTTCTTGTCCAGGGCAATGTGCTATACAACTTAAAGTTGTCGTGTCAGAGGTTGGTGAAGCGCCAGTGTATGTAACCAATCATAATGGACGAGGTTATTTTGTACAATGGTTAATAATTCTTTATGGTTGATATATTCAACATGGCAAACAACATATCAACTCATTCATTCAAAGAGAGAGAAAATTCAAGCTTCAATAAAACAACAAGGGACCTCATCAATTGATGAATTGCTTTCTGAACCTGTTTTTATTTTGATTGATTGTATTTGTGCTTATCTTGTAGGATTTATTTCAGTTGTGATAGAAACGTTTCAATCCTTGTGTGCGTCATTGTAGGAACTTAGTTGAGGGAAACTTTGTGTCTTACTTTCAAAAGTCTATATTAATCAGTGAGGGTTAGTATAGTGGGCAATGGAGGCATTGCTTTGGCTCGATTAAGTAATAATGTGTATTACTTAGTGTGAAGATTACCAGGCTAATTTCGTGTTGTAAACTGTGTTTTACTTTTGCATTAGAAGATTAGGAAAAATAGTTTGAAAATCTAGTGAGACAGGTCATAATTTTACTCCCTTGAGGAATGAGGTTTCCACGTAAAGTTATGTGTGTTATATTTACTTACATTATTTACTTTTGCATATTATAACTATGTAAAGGACCTGGTCCTATCGTAGTTAGTGGAAGCATGCATTCCAACGAGTGGTATCAGAGCTTTAACTTTTCTATCTGGGTAACACCAAGAAAAGAAAAGATTCTGAAGGAATGACTGCTCCACCAAGCCTGGAAGAAGGTCAGTCCACCACTCGACCACCTCAATTTAACGGATAGTTCTATGGATGGTGGAAGACACGAATGCATGACTATATCAATGCTGAAGATACGGAGTTGTGGGATTGATTCTTGACGGACCGTACATCCCCACAAAGGATGTGAAGAAAGGTGAACTCACCAAAGTGGTTCCCAAAACTAGAAAGGAATACAACGAAGCTAACAGGAAAAATATCGAGAAGAAATAAAAGGCAAAGAAGCTGCTAGAATGTGGGATCGGCCCAAATGAGTACAATAGGATCTCTGCCTGTGAAACCGCTAAAGAAATATAGGACTATCTCAAAACTGCTCATGAGGGAACGGCCTAAGTAAAGGTGTCGAAGGCGGATATGCTAACGAATCAATATGAGAATTTCAGTATAAAGGAAGGTGAAACCATCCATGAGATGCATAGAAGGTTCATTTCTATGACCAACGAACTAAGGTGTCTTAGAAAGCCCATTCACCCAAGTAAACAAGTTTGGAAAATTCTCAGGGTGGTTTCTTAGTTATGGGAGAGCAAAGTGAATGTTATATCTGAAGTAAGAGATCTAAAGGTTCTCACCATGGATGATTTGATCTAGAATCAGCAAACCTACGAGCTAAACAGGCAACAGAGGTCAGTTGTGAAAGAATGAAAGAAAGAAAAATTAGTGGCGCTGAAGATGTCTCTAAATGATGGGTCAAAGAGGAGGATGAGATGGCTTACTTAACCAGAAGGTTCCAGAAGATGGTCAAAAAGTAGGAGGGTTCCAGAATAAAGGGTCTACTAGCAAAGTGTCAAGTGCAAATGATCTCTACCACAAATGTGGAAAGCCTGGTCACTTCATGAAGGACTGTCAGAGTCAAAAGCAGGAAACTCAGGATTACAAACCGCGGAGAAGGGACCAGGTCCCTAATCATGCTAAAAGAAAGGTTCATGCAGATCAAGTTGTGAAGAAAGCCTTTGCAGTGTGGGGAAACGCATCCAGCGACTTTTAGGAAGGAGAGGACAGCCACAAAGATGTCTCGATGATGGCAGTCAATGATGATTAAACTGTGTTCAATTCCATATTCTCGTTGATGGCAAAATTGGATGACAAAGAAATCCAAGATGAGGTAACCCTTTTCGATCTCAAAATTGATCTACACACTTTCTCCATTAAGAGATTGAGAAAACTAGTTGTTGTACTAATTGACTCTGTAGATGAATTGACTACTGATAATATGATGTTGAGTGAAAAACTGAGTTTGTGTGAAGATAAAAAGGTCGCCCTTAACTCTCAAATGTCTTAAATGAATGGTAGGATGGATATTCTAAAAACTAAGAATCCTGAGGTGGAAGGGGAACCTGGTACCTCTAAGGGGGGAAAAGAAAACTTAGCGACTTTGAGGCTGAGTTATAGAAAAGCTTGTAACTTTCTGAGACTAAATTAGTTGTTGCGCTTTAGAAAAATGCCCAACTCGTAAAGGATCTGAGTAAGATTGAAGATGAGTTAACTCATTTCCTAAAATGGACTGACTTATCTAAAATTCTATCAAACTTAGCTTATCAGAAGTTCAACAGCAAGAAGGGTTTAGGATGTAAGAACATAGAACCTCACTACAATCCTCATATCAAATATTTGTCTGTTTCTGATAATTTGTTATGTACCCAATGTAGAAGAAACAGCCACCTGAAAAGAAACTGCGAGTCTTTAAAAATGGCAAAAGAAAATTAAGAGAAATTCTTTAAGTCAGGAGGAGGAAACATAGAAAAGAAAAGGGTACCCAGTCCCAAATATCATTTTAGCAAGAATACCTTGCCACCATGGACTGGAAGGTTTCTTATGAAACCCTTTGACAGCTTTTGGGAACTCCATCTCAAATGGGTTCCAAAATCTAACAATTGATTCTTATGCAGAAGAGAGAAAGCAGATAGTCTCTTTGGAAGCACACCAAGGTGGTGGTGTGTCGTTTGGTGATGGAAAAGGGGGATTCATTCTGGGTATTGGTAAAATTGGAAGATCTGCTGAACACTCCATTTACAGTGTTCACTATATGAATGGATTGAAGTACAACTTGCTGAGCGTATCTCAAATTTGTGATAAAGGCAATGAAGTAAAATTTATATTAGATGGCTACTCAGTCACAAATTGTCTTACTAACAAAGTTGTTATGTGTGCAACAAGGGTCAAAAACATGTATGTTGCAGATCTGAACTCCATTGAAGGGGATAGTCGCACATGTCTAAGTGCTCAAAATGATAATACAAATATTTGGCATAGACGACTGGGACATGTGAGTGCATCCTTGCTGAACAAACTTGTTGTCGGGGACCTGGTCTGTGGATTGCCAAAGCTGAAGTTTGTCGACAACAAAGTATGTGATGCATGTGTAAGGGGGAAGCAAATAAGATCATCTTTCAAGCCAAAGAAAGGCATCAACACGTCCAGGCCACTGGATCTTCTCCACATGGATCTGTGTGGACCTGTTAGAATTCAGAGCAGAGGAGGTAAGAAGTACATCCTAGTGATTGTTGATAACTTCTCAAGATTAACCTAGATCATGTTCTTGCGAACTATGGATGAGATAGCTGGAGTATTAATCACTTTTTCTAATGCAATTCAACTAAAGAGAAACTACAAAATAGTGAGTAACATATCAGATGACGGTACAGAATTCAAAAATCCCCAAATCAAAGGCTTCTATGCTGAAAATGGGATTTATTAGAATTTCTCTGGTTCCTGAACTCCACAGAAAAATAGGGTCGTGGAAAGGAAGAATAGGACCCTGGTGAATATTGCAAGAACCGTGTTGATTGACTCAGGACTTGCAATGAGCCTTTGGGCTGAAACAGTTAACACAGCTTGTTATGTTACAAGCAGATGCCTTATCAGGCCTGCAATCAAGAAGACCCCTTATGAGCTGTTAAATGAAAGAAAACCATCACTTAGCCATCTAAAAGCTTTTGATTGCAAATGCTTTGTTTTGAACAATGGAAAGGATGATCTCGGAAAATTTGATGCAACAAGTGATGAAGGGAAGTTTGTCGGCTATTCCACAACCAGTAAAGCTTACAGAATTTTCAGTAAGAGAACTTTATGTGTGGAAGAAAGTATACATGTGATATTTGATGAATCTGATGATCTGAATAGAGCTAAACAAAGTTTAGACATTGAAATGGAGAAACTGATGGAGGGTCTACAAGACAGAGTAATTTAAACTATTGTAGCTGAAAATATTTCAAATGAAGGAAATAGTGCAGAACTCACAAAGGAACCTGGTCCCTCCATTGCAGCTTAAAAAGCAGACTCTCAGAACAAATTACCTGAAGAAGATGAATTTGGTGTTTATCTTGAAGAGGAGATAACAAGAAAGTCTGGATGGAAACATTAATCTTCCCATTCTCTGGACAATCTTGTGTCCCCACTTAAATCTGGAATACAAACTAGATCTAAAGCAAGAAATCTAGTTGCTTTCTTGGCCTTCATATCCTCCATTGAACCCAGGAATATCAAGAAAGCCTTAAAGGATGTTGATTGGGTAACATCAATGCAGGAAGAATTTCATCAATTTGAAAGGAGCAAAGTGTGGCACCTTGGGACCAGACCTCTAAATAGAACTATCATTGGGACCAGATGGGTATTCAAAAAGAAGCTAGATGAGCATGGAACTATCACCAGGAATAAGTCAAGACTTGTGGTGCAAGGGTATAATCAAGAAGAATGGATCGATTATAATGAGACATTTACACATGTAGCCAGAATGGAAGCCATCAGAATTCTAATAGCCTTTGCAACCTACATGGAGTTCAAGCTATTTCAAATGGGCTTAAAAGTGCATTTTTGCATGGATATCTGAAAGCAGAGGTGTATGTCAAACAACCTCCAGGTTTTGAAGATAATGATCTGCCAAATCAAGTGCTAAAACTGGACAAAGCCTTGTATGGTCTAAAACAAGCACCTAGAGCTCGGTATGAGGGCCTGTCAAAATTTCTTCTGGAAAATGGTTTTCAAAAAGGTAAAATTGACAACACCTTGTTCCTGAAGTCAAGAGGTATGGAGCTTCTGAAAATGCAAGTATATGTTGATGATATTGTATTTGGAGCCACCTTATATTCACTATGTAAAGGTCTGCAGCCTTGATGAGTAATGAATTTAAAATGAGCATGATGGGGGAGCTTACATTCTTCTTGGGCATGTAAATTAAACAATCCCCTTAGGGCACAGCTATATGCCAAGAGAAGTACATACGAGAACTGCTTAAGAAATTCAGCATGCTCGAGGCCAAAGCTCTTGACACTCTCATGAGCACAAGAGTTAGACTTTATATGTACGAAAAAGGAATTGTTGTGAATCAAACTATGTACAAGGGAATTATTGGGTCACTTATCTATCTCAGTGCCAGCAGGCCAGACATAGTCTTCAGTGTAGCAATGTGTGCCAGGTTCCAAGCAGTTCCAAAGGAATCACACTTGAAGGGAACACAGGACCTGGTCCTATTATATCCTTCTGGTGACTCCTTTGATTTAATTGGGTATGGTGATGTTGATTGATGAGTCGACGATTTGGACTCATTTAGAGCTTTATTTTAATAGATTGAGTGTCCTCAAATGCATATTTTGTCTCAATAACTTATGTAAATCCTTGAATTTTAGGTATTTGGATTGAGAGACAAAGCATGGACACTATTGAGCAACAAGGAATAAGGCAACTGAAAGAACGAAGAAAAGAAAGCTTGAGAATCTCCTCAACCATTGGGCGAGTCGATCCTGACTTATTGTGCCGATTGGGCCTTCGCAGCACACTTTTTGACAACTATAAATACTTGTTTGAATTTTTACTTTAGTATGCGGTTTTAGAATATCAATTTTATTATTCAGTTTTAGAACTTAGAACTGTTTTTCGAGACATTCTTCCTTAGCTTTGAAGATTTCCATTTCTAAGAAATTGAAAGTGGGTGTTGAAGATTCTTCATCTTAGACATTTGTAAAGACAATATTAATCGTACCCAATTGATGGAAACATTTTTTGTTATCAATTTCTATCATTTTACTATGTCTAGCTAAAACCCCAATTCTTGGAGTGTGATTATATGATTATGGGTTGATTTAACTGTTGGGTATTGCTAATTGATAGTTTATTTGTTGTTTAAAAGTGATTTCGTTCAGTAGTTGTGGTTGAATTTAATGGGATTGTAGTTGCCAATACAATCTTAACTTTGTGTTTTTGGCTTGCTCGAGATAGAGCTTTTAAAACCAAAATTACTGAATCGATGGTATGTGGGTATTGGGTTGTCATGGGTTCAGCTCGAGAGAGTGAACCCTAAACCCTTTTCCACACATTCAGCTCGAGAGAGTGAATGGACTAAAGTGAAGGTTGTGCTTCATTGCGGCTTATTGGTGTTCAAGAGAAACTAATTTGATTTAGGGTATATTGTTCAAGAGAAAGTTTATCCCCCCTAAAGTCTAGCTTATTTACTGATTTACAGCGGTTTACTATTAAATGTCATTACCTGATTGTTTACCTTAGCCCATAATCCTATCACATCCCAAGAATCTTGTCTTCATATTCGTATTTCCATATCATTTGCTGTTTTTAGTTGCTAGTTGACTACAACCCCCCCCCCCCCTTGATATTTGACAATTGTGTCACCTTTAATTTATCATGTTTTTCTTCGCAAATATTTTTAGCGATGATTGACTTGAGCATGTTTATGCTTTTCTATTGATTCGCAATTACGAACTACTCCCTTGGGACTCGACCCCAACTCACAAGTTGGGTTATTACTATTGAACGATCGTTGACACTTAGTATTGGATGAAGTGACTCTGATACGTTAATCACTGATTATGCAGGATTTCTTGTTGATCAAAAGAGCACTTCAGGCGTGGCTCATTTCTTAGGGTCATCAATGATTTCATGGGGAACCAACAAGCAGAATTCAGTGGCTTTATCAACTGCAAAAGCAGAGAATGTAGTTGCTGCATCTTGGTGTGCTCGGCTTTTGTGTATCACGTAGCATCTCAAAGATTTTGGTGTTCTCACAAACAACATTCCTCTTATATGCGACAACACAAATGCGATGAACATGGCCGAGAATCATGTCCAGCATAAGAGGACCAAGCACATAGATATGAGGCATCATTTTCTAAGGGACAATGTTGAGAAGAGCAATGTAGTGATGAGATACTGCAAGACAGAAGATCAAGTGGTTGATATATTTACCAAGGCATTAAGCAAAGAGTGTTTTATCAAGAATAGATTGAAGTTGGGGATGCACAAGATCACCTGATTCCACAACAAGTTGGCATGAAAACCTCTTTTTTTGACAAAGCTACGAAGGGCAGGTATCTATACTTGGTGTATTGCATAATGTTTGTGAACTCTCATCTCGTACCTTACTACAGGTATACACTCATGGAATGTTGGCTAAAGGGAAGATTTAACCATAACAGGCAGGACTATCCACAGAGAGGGACCTGGTCCTCAAAAGGTTAGTATCACTTTTTGCTACACAATTTTCTGACAACGGTCACCATAAACGCTTTTGGGTCTGCTAACTCCTAAAACCTTACTAAAAATGTTTAAATCTTATTTGGTAAGGAATAGACCAAAATACCCTTCATATTTTCGGGTAACTTTCCTTATTTGGACATCCCAACTTCAAATGAGAATATCTCTTTCATACGAACTTACAAATTAGCAAACTCAGCGGCGTTGGAAAGAAGATTCTAAGACCTTTCATTTGATATCTTATGGGTCTGCTAACTTGTGCTAAAAGTTATGGTCATTTGAAGTTGAACCAAAACTTAAAAGAACTAAGGACTCATAAGATGGGAGCCTTCACATGAGTTGAGTCAAGGTTCCTAGTAGCAATCTCCATATCCAATGAACTAAGACATGCTTAGAGAAGAATCTCATGGTGTTCTAAAACATGAATGAACTAAGACTTACATAATGAAGTACCTCATAGTGTTCTAAAGTTAAAAAGAGGAACTAGGTTCCCAAGAAGTGTTAGTATGAGGACCTAAAGGTAGTACTTAGTATGTACAGTATTATGGGATGTTATGCATGCATTGCATAAGTATGACTAGGGTCATTAAGAGAAGTCTTGAGATAGGATTGTGCTATAGTTGCCCTTCCTAGTTATAGTTGACTAAAGGTGAGAGATTTCCTTAGTTATGATAGTTAAGTTCATAATGAGGCCAAAGGAGGGTGAATACGACTAAGATGACTTCAAGGCTATGCTTAGTGAGAAGGGTAGTATAGGATGTCTTTCATGCATTGCACAAGTGTGTCTTGAGGTTACTTAGGAGTATGGTATCCTTATGGTAAAGAAGATTAAGACTTAACCATGAATATAGACTATGATTAAGATGACCAAAAAGGGATACTTGGCTTGGGTGGTATTATGGAATGCTATTCTTGCTTTGCACATGTATTCTTTTGGGGTTACTTGAGAATGGTGCTATCATGGTAAAGGGGACTAAGATTCTATTATGCTTATATGAGTATGACTATGTCTTATGTTTATATGAAGCTTATATTGATGATTATGCTATGACTATGATGATTATGTTATGACTATGTTATTATCTCTTAAATTTATGTCTTATGTTGACTAACCATTTGAGATGCTCTTATGATATTGTGCTAGCTTTCATACTTGGTACATTTTGTACTAACGCATATTGCCTACATTCTAATCAAATGTAGGGTTGAGGAGATTGAGATGCTTTGAAGGCTAGGTTTCCAAGGATCTAGAAGAGTTGAAGACTTGGTGAGTCCTCATAGCTTCGAGGACAAACCCTTATTTCCTTTATGTCATTTCTTTATGTTTTAGACTTTGTATGGACTGCGTCCCAAGAGTTTTATTCGAGAGTTATGTTAGATGGTTTGAGACAAAGAGTATAGAAAGACTTCCGCTTGTTTTTTGAAAAATGACTTCTATTGTAAAAGTTTTACATTGTTTCATATTTTCATTTATATTACCTATGTTATGATGCTAAGTGCTTGTATTAGACCCATTCGGGGTCAAGTACGTCGTGTTACATCTAGGGGGTACTCCTGGGTCGTGACAGCGGCGTGCCCCAGATACGCCAGAGGGGGCTGGGGTGGCGCCCCCGTAGTGCGCCAAGAAGTGTTCTCTGATGTTTAGGGGATGGCGCCCCACGCCAACAGTGGGGGCGCTAGCAGTGCGCTAGGGTCGCCTGCCCCCACCCTTTTTCCATCGTTTTACCCGCCTAAGTTCTTTTAAAGTGTACCTTTACTCTCCATTGATTCCAAACACTCTAAGCTACTTCTAAACACTAGAAATCATTCATAACATGAATCATAACCTTAAATTCAAAATTAAAATTCAAGGTAGAGTTAAGAGTTAGGTCTTGAGAGTTCTTTCGAACATTTTGAGAAAGTCCCTTTGAGTCTTTTCGAGGAGTCTTTTACAATAACTTTTAAATTGTTTCAAGACTCGAGTAAGTGAGTATGATACGGAGGAGAATGTATTCATGAATCTACATTATCATTGAGATCCTTGAGTCATGTCGCTCATGCCAATAATTTCGGGTGAACTCCACAACTTGATTTTCTTTGAGAGGAGTAGTATCTTCAAGTTTTAAGTCTTAAGTATTGAGTTCCTAATCATTTTGTGATTATATTCCTAATCATGGGACTACTACATATTACCCATGAAGGTCCTTGAGTTGAGTAGTTCATGCACATAATTCCGCATGAACCCTATGAGTTGAGAAGTCTTGAGATGAGAAGTATCATTACGTCCTTGAGTTGAGTAGTTCATGCCCATAAATTCTGCATGAACCCTCCGAGTCGAGCATTCTTGAGATGTGTAGTATCATTGACTCCTTGAGTTCTGGAGTTGTTGAGTTCCAAGTATTGAGTTGTATGCATAGTTATTGAAAACTTTGAATTGAGTCGTTCACATCCATAATTCGACATGAACCCTAATTTAAGATGTCTTTTTACAAATTGTTCTAAAATTTGTTTTAAAGACTTGAGCACTGAGTTAAGGAAGAGTAGAGCTGAGTTCATTTTCTTTAAAATGATAAATGGGAACTAAGTATTCCCAAGAGTAAATGTTTTTACATTTCATATGAGAGGAAACTGAGATTTCCAAAAGAGTTGTGAGCAGTTTGAGCACCATCTCTTTTAAGATAAAGATTTTTGAATAATAATCTCAAAATACATAAAGAGTTATATTTTTAAACATATGAGCCAGTTATATTTTGGGAGTAATATTGAGCACCGATATGGGGGAGAGTTTAGACAACTCACCGCCCCCATAAATCGTGTAGCCAACGTGGGTAGAAAGGGTCATACTTTTTAGATGATTCCTTATTGCTTTTTAGCATAGACTAGTGGATCCACTTTGTAGTAGGTTCTATACCTTGGCAAAGTATAGGACAGTTCTAGCAGCGTGGTCTAGACGTTGTATCATCACATAGCTCATAGTGATGGTTGTCGGTTAAAGAATCTCCCATAGAGTTATATTGTATTTTTATATACAAAGTGAGTTATTATTGTATTCTTCAATACATTGAGTTGATATCTACTAATTTAAAATTTTTCCATATATTGCATCTTTTATTGCTGCTTTATCTTGAGTTGAGTATCTTATTGTTGAGTTGAGTCTTATTTCTTTGAGTTGAGTTGAACTATGTTTCACAGAGTTGAGTCCCTTATTAATGAGTTGAACTATGTTTCGTTGAGTTGAGTGAGTTGAGAAGATGTATGTTTCTTTTCTATCAGTTCAAGCTTATCTTTATGTTTTAGAATTCCCCTTACATTCTTGTACGTTCCATGTACTGAGCCATTTGTCCTGCATCGTTTCATGATGCAGATACAGGTATTTAGGATCATCAACAGGCGTTTCGTTGAGGTCATGTGATATTCCAATCAGCTTTGGTGAGCCATCTTATATTCCAGAAGACTTCACCTTTATTTTACAGTTAGTAGTTTTGAGATGTCGTGGTTCTTGTCCCGATATCCTTTTGTAATAGTAGAGGCTTTATAGATAGACAGAGTTGAAGAGTTTATGTATTTACATTTATTTTGAGTATTGTACAGACGTTTAAAAAGGTTGAGTATTCGAGTTTATTTAATTTATTTCAGTTTTAAGCTTTTGTATACTTGAGTTAGTCTTCCGTTTGTAGCCAGCCAGGATGATGGTTCACTTGGGAACCAGTAATGGTTCTCGAGTGCCGTCCACCTCCAGGGTGTAGGCTCAGGTCGTGATATAATCCTTTCTGCTTTACTAAGTGCTCTCTCGTATGCGAGATGGATTTTGGATGTTCTCTCAGCCATTTTAAAAATCATGTTTGTAATGTTGGATGCTATCTCGGTCATTATTACAAATTTCTCATCGAATATGATAACTAATTACACCATGTCTTGGTATACTTGTTTTGTTTTAATGCATTTATTTATATATATATATATATATCTTTGTAACAACCCAAAAATGGATGAGATGGCACTCGTCTTATCTCACTAAGACAAGTCAGTCTAAAACCCAAATATCCCAAAAATGTGGAAGTAAGACAAATTGAAATCTCAAAATATCGTAAGTGCGGATAACTAAGTCAACTTAATAAAGTCCCCAAAATCTGGTTGTCACGTGTACAAGCCTCTAAAGTATTACAATTGATTCAAAAGAAAAACACAAGTCTCAAATGACATTGTTTCTAGAATAGAATAAGATCATAAATAGAAGTAAGAAGGTCTGCTGAGATGACAAACAGCTACAACCCTCGAAAAAAATAAGAGAATGGAGGGTATCACAAAAAAAACATAATATCGCACGTAGAATATGATATGTTTGTCCTAATCACTTCTATGATCAATGCTTACTCAGAATAGGAAAAAATACATAAAATGTCCTAATTGCAGTTGTAGATGCTGCTTCTTTCTTCTTCCTTTTTTTTAAAAAATTAAGAGAAAATAGTCAAATGCCCCTCCAATTTATTATCGGATTTTCAACTATATACTTCAACTTTACGTGTGTTTTATTATCCCCATAAATTGTTTAAAACTAAAATTATTACACCCTTAAAAAGCAACAACCACATTTATATTGAAGGGCAAAACTCACGCGTTTGACACGTGGATTTCTTAAAAAACTATTACTCTATTCTTTACCTTTTTCCCCTATATTTTCATCTTTCTTTCCAACATCAAAAGTCTTTTCACCATTTTTTCCCTTCACTGCAAACAGAAAACTCCACCAATCAACATATGGAACCACCCACTTCCTACCACCAACATTACCAAGTCCTAAATCTTTTGACATATCAAAAAACTTCAATTATTAATGCTTCTTTTCTTTCTTTACAATTTCCCATAAATTAGTTTATATCTTTTTGGCGGAATTCTAAATAATTTGACGACTTATGATAGTAAAAGAAAATTTTTAACTATCTTTCGAAATCATTAGATCTGAACTCATTTAAAAATAAGCGTCAGATCATCTCATCACAAAATAATCCAGCTAGCTGCTATCATCAACAGACGATAGCAATGACAGTTTTGATGAGGAAAAGGCCTGCAAAATTTTCGATTTATATATGTTTCATACACTATTTGATTGATACAAGATGATTTTTAGGGGTGTATATGTTAAATTGCTCAAATTGAGGCTATGTATACATAACAATGCGACATTGATCGTTCCAATTTCATTAACAAAATCACATGTGGGTTTCGTGGAAAACCCAAAATTCTTTCTAGATTTGAAATAAAATTTTCTTACCAAATTGAGGCACCGAATAATCAAGATATGAATTTTCAACCCAATCGACCTTGTGGTTGGCATGTAAAGTGATGATTAACAAGTCCAATAATATCAATAAGGAATTTATTTTCAAAATTTTCTAATTTCATGCACAAATTGAAAAACAAAAATTCAAGAATCAAGAGGAATACTAAAATTTCATTGTCAATTATGTAGAGATGGTAGTGATGGTGACGATGAAAAAAATAGTGGCGGTGGCGATTTAGAGATGGTGAGTGGTGGAATTTGATCTGTGTTGTAATGAAGAAGAAAGAAACAAATAAAGAAAAAAGAATAATTATAAATACAAGTATTTCTGAAAAGAAATACTAAAAATAAAAGTTTACTATTTGATTTTGGTGCTCACTCTCTCAAGGAGAGTGAAATACACTCGCTTTGCC
Organism: Solanum stenotomum; assembly: GCF_019186545.1. Taxonomy (NCBI): domain Eukaryota; kingdom Viridiplantae; phylum Streptophyta; class Magnoliopsida; order Solanales; family Solanaceae; genus Solanum; species Solanum stenotomum. The sequence continues at coordinate 15,973,678 of NC_064286.1, read as the reverse complement.
ACATAAGTGTTTAAAGAAATGATAATTCCAGTTTTAAATAGTTTGGAGTAGTGATAGGACTCCCGTAAAGTTTAAGTGTGTAGTTTGGGAATTCAGTAATAGATTGGGGGGGAGGGGTGGCATTTGACCATTTTCTAAAAAAATAAAATAAAATTTGACGTATTGAAAGTGTCAATCTTTTTGAGTGAATTATATATCAAAAGACTTGAAACATCAAGAGGATTTTTTTTCTATATGAATCTTTTTTGTGGTGGATAAATTGGAAATTTTGAATATATTTTTTAATCTCAATAATATTTTTTTTCATCATACCAACGTGAAATTCTAAACACTATATCTTCGATTTTTTCTTCAAGTGAAATTTATGTTTTAAATAGTAATTCAATTCATAAAGTATATAACGAGATACTTGATGACAAAATACAAATAAATGTTGTGGTACTAATTCTCTGGAACATGTGTTGAATAGATACAATCGAAGGAGGACCACTGACACCCCTTTTTGTTTATTTTATTGAATCTCCACTTTGTTATTTTCCATATGAGTGAAGTAGCTGGAGACATTTAAATTATAATAATATCATAAATGTCAGTTTCTTTTCCAAAGTCTTTTTTTTTAATTAATACTCGTCTGTCTCTAATTACTTGTCAATTTTTGAATTGATACACCTATTAAGAAAATAATCATTGACATAGTGAGTTTACCATTTTACACATATTAATTATGAAGTAGATGAATTAAAAATTTAAGATTTTCAAAAAGTTTTACCTTTTTCAAAGTAATTGATTGAGGGTATAATAGGTACAATTTTTTTTGGTCATTTCTTGATTTGTCAAAATGGACAAATAATTAGGGACAACTATAAAGAAAAAAGTGGATAAGTAATTAGGGACAAATGGAGTATATCGGATATATTAGGTGATACATCATTTCTTGTTTAATACTACCTCCGTCTATTTTTATTTGTCATAGTTTCCTTTTATAAAGTCAAACAATAAAAACTTTGACCAACATTTTATGATGTATTTTTTCAATATGCAAAAAATTGCAATTTATAGTGCTCTTCGTATAGTTTTTGAATATCTAAAGTTTTTGTTTAAAATATCAAATTAATGTAATCTAATTTAATTTTGAAAATTAGTTAAATTGACTTTCGAAAAACGCAGCTTATATGAAGCAATGAATGATCACTCTTTACTTGAAAACATAATAATGCACAAAAGGGAAAGAACAAGTGCAATCTTTCCCCAAAATAAATGAGATAATTTACTAGAAGAATACACAGCTTAATTAAATTTATGCATGTTACTCAATAAACACTATAGTGCAAACACAATCTATTGTTTGGCCAAGTAAAAGTCATATATGTTTATATTGTAAACCAAACTTGTTGAATTAAAATTCATGATGAAGTGACATGTAATGTTTGGTGCATGCAGGCGTCAAATAAGTAGGACATGATGGTGAATGAAATGGTTGATGATGAACCAAAATCCCTAGGAAGATGTTCTGTGTTTACTTATGGTGTGGGACACATGCTGAATGATATAACATCTTCCTGTTGGTATACATATCTCTTGCTCTACTAGACAGATATTGGATTGTCCCCAAGATTCCTACTTTATTTGTTAACTCACTCAATATGTGTCTTTCCTCCCCTATTTTTTGAGATTTATCTGTTAATTAAGCCTCTTTAATTCACAGCAATGCCGCAACAGTCACACTTACTGGTCAGTTTGCTGATGCATTTACGACCATAATAGCTGGTGAACTGGTATATATATTACATTTGATTTTCCATGTTTCCTATATATACAGGAATTATTCTTATATATCTTTGCGGTATGTGTTACATATATTCATGAAGAATAACTACTGCCTTTTATGTCTATGTCTTATGGAAACATCGTGTTAAGCTTAACATCCCGTGCTAGAATTAGTTAAACTTAGCTTGTTCATGTTAGTGCAGAACTGCACATAAGTACATTATCTGTTTCTAACCTGCTCAACAGTATTATAGCCCACCATTTTGGAAGTCACTTATGTATTTAATTAAATATACAGAACATATTTTTCTCATTTGATATAGCTAATTCATTTTCTTTTACTGATCAAGAAAAATAAGTTGGGGATAAGTGAGAAATTTGTGCTATAGAACATAATTTTCCGACTGATTTCTCACCGAACCAGCTCATTGTTAAAATGCATAGTGGAAAATAGATTTTCACAGAAATAGTGGGAAACTTCCTAATTTTTCCATATGAAAATATTAACATACCGATTCAATCAAAATATTTGTGGAAATTGCCCCGGATCATTTTTCAATGGAAAACTTCAGTGGGAAAATGGTGATTATTTAGTAGTGAGCATTTAACCCTGCAGCCTTTTTACTTTCCTTTTATGCTGCAGATAGACAGGTTTGGTCATTTCAAAATATGGCATGGCATGGGATGCCTGTTAGTTGCTCTATCGTTTACATCACTCTTCGGTGGTTGCCTCCCTTGCAAAATTCTTGGATCTGATTCACCTGTCGTTCAAACCGCTGGTTACTGCATATCTGCAGTGGATGGTCTTGCACTCAGATATCACACATGTAATCTCCTCAGCTTATCCACTTCTACGTGTTACAATCTTTGTTGTACAAATGGCTGGCGTAGTACGGAATGCTATATGATTTCTCATCCATTTGCCTCTCTTTCTAACTATATGTTTCTAAGACTAGAACTAAAAACTTTAACTAACATTTCGATCTTCAAGAGCTTTCTATGAGGGTTTTTTTTCAATCTCTTTTTTTATCATGAGCTAGAAAATAAGAAAAACTTTTGTATTCTGTCACGCAGTGATGCACATACTCTTATCTCTATTACTTGATATGTCCACTTTTATCTATGCGAAAAAATCCAGGACAAGGACTCATGGCTAAATGTTTATTGCAGGTCAATGGTGAATGGAGTCACACTAAACCCAACAAGCAGAGTAGCCTGTGTTAGCTGTCGCAATGCTTTTACAATGGTTGGATATTTTCTATACGATTAGTTTCATATACTGATACCGATATTTTCTATGTGATACTTGATATACTAATCCCTTTTTCCCTCTTTTACCATTTCCCTGAAAAATATTGGTCAAGATTGCAAGCCTAATCTTATATGTGATTGCATTTTTCGTCTTCAATAAGGAAACTTCTAGTTCACAGGTTGACATTAAGAATCAGGTACTTAATTTTAATCAAATGCTCATCTATATTTTCAAGCTTTTACAATTGGATTAAATTTTGACTAAAGAAATAATACATGTAGTACCAATTGGTGGCTTATTTTTCGATTTTCATTTGGTACAATTGGATTTTCATTTTGCTACCTTTTTCCAATCCCATTTGGTAGTATTATATGTTTATGTTTAATTTATCTCACTATTAACTCGTTATTGCTTGAGCAGACAGTTAATGTTGTAGTATTTTGTGCATTTTAAAACAAGAATCTAATGGGAAAAGTGCTACAGCTTCGTGGACATACTGGTTGAAGAAAGTCCAATATTACCAAGTACTTAGCATCTATGTGTTAACTCGAGTTGTGACTAATGTCTCTCAGGTCAGTATAAACCTCATCTTTTGTTTTTTTTTTAGTTTTCAACTCTCAAATACGCAGTATTGCATTGCTCGGGTCACCTAATTTTTAGTATGTGTATTTTTTTTCTTTTTTTGGTTCAGACCTTCTTAGCTGTTTATGTTATCAATGATCTACGGATGAGCCCATCTTCAAAAGCCTTGGTATGGGCCTTACCATCAAATTTAAATAAGGTGCTCTTCTTTTGAGGAATAAATTTCAATTTATTCTAACTAATCAATCTTATTCATGTGAATAGATTCCTGCCATCATCTACTTATCAAGCTTCGTTGCGTCTGTCCTCCTGCAGGTTCTCTTCACCATTCAGTTCATATTTAATTCTTTCCCAGACTCACTTTTTCTGTTCATGCATAAACTATTTTGATTGCTATTTGCTTGTAGGAGCTCAAATGGAGTGGTGAACGGTTGAACGCCTTCTTTTCCGCTGGGGGTCTCCTTTGGCTATTTTGTGGAGCTGTAGTAATTTTCCTCCCAATAAACATGCATGCTTTTATGTATGTCTTGTCCATACTTATTGGCATAGCAAACGCGTTGATGATGGTAAGTGAGGTTTTTTTAAAAAAAAATTCTAGATTGATTAGTCGGTATGTATAGTTACCTGTTTATTGTATGTTAAAATATCACATGCTTAGATTCCAAACAAAAACCTGTTGGTATAATTTCTATCAACAATTATCCAGCTTGGTTTAGGCAATTAATCAGACATTTCATAATTGTGATGTATCATTCTGAATCTCTTTTTCTTTTAATGAAAACTAGAAAATAGACAATAAAGGAGCAATTGTATTAGTAAACAGACCTTTATATGCTTTAGTTCCTAGAAAAATGAAACTTGTCATGAATCAATTGCAGAGTATCAGACATCAGTGCGTTCATCGCTAGTTGCTGCAAAGTAACTATGAGTTGATAAGCAAACCGGTTCATATGTCATAAATGTGTGTTGCTATATGATAGAAGTTTTTCATTTTGATGACAGGTAACAGCAATAGGAATGGAAAGCGAGCTAGTTGATAAAGATCTTGATGGATCTGCTTTTGTTTATGGATCATTGGGTTTTATTGACAAAGTTTTATGTGGAGTGTTTTTGTACTTTCTTGAGTCTTATGAGAGTAAGAATCTGGTTCCCCTCTCTCCGTCTACTATGTCCATGCACGTCTTAAAAACAACAGTTTTCTTAGGCATAATATATAAGCGTCTCTTTAACTTGGCATCATCTAGCATCTATATATACACTCCAACTTTGGGTATGTACAAGTAGATATGTAAACTTGTAGAGAGTTGATCAAGTAGATACATATGTCCTACTTGTTGTCCAATGTGACAATTTGCATCTTACGTGGCGTCCTACATGTAGGGCACGTGCATCTAGTTATTCAACTTTAAACAAGTTTAAGTGTCTACTTATGCACACCCAAAATTGGAAGGCATAGATGCAAGCGATGTCAAGTTAAATGATATATTTATGTATTACGCATTTTCCTTATGTCATTTCTTGAAGAGAATCTATAGTAATTTGCAAAACTTACCTAATAACTTAAGCATTATAAGTTCATTGATCATTGAAAGTGATAACGTATCAAAATCCTTGTCAAAATATTTCCCTTTCCAAATTTTGTTCAATGATTTGCTATCAACAAAGGAAAAATGTTGTCATAACATATTCTGGAAGACATTGTTCTTCTTTGTTAAACTTAATGAGTCTTTTTCGAATGTCTGTCAAGTTTGATTCAGGTTAACGATAAATTAACTTGAGCTTTGTTCTGAATAATGCAGGTGCAGATCCTCTTCCCTGTGATCTAACATATCCTTGTTTCTCCATTACACGATTTTCTCTAGGTTTCATTCCAGGGATTTCTGCTTTAATTGGAGTCGTAGTCGCATTCTTCTTAAGGTTCCACACACCCAATCCTAAGACACTGAGAGAACCCTTCTTGGCATAGCTCTCAAGGAGTAAACGTGCAATAAATTCAGGG